>NC_083316.1:63412396-63712396 GCF_963455315.2 Globicephala melas
TGCTGCAACTACTGAAGTACACACACCTAGAGCCCATGCTGGGCAACAAGAGAAGCCACCGCAATGAGAAGCCCACGCACCGCAACAAAGAGTAGCCCCTGCTAGCTGCAACTAGAGAAAGACCGCACGCAGCAGCGCAGACCCAATGCGGCCAAAAATAAATAAATGAATTTTTAAAAATAAAAAAATAAAAACAGAGGAGCCTTGAACCCCATATAAGACAGATTTGAATGTTATCATTTCACATTTTTTATTTATAAGTCTATTTCATACACACACACACACACAGTCAGTTGTACCTGTAGACATTTGTCCTACATCATATAACTGTAAATTTTATTAATTTCTTATTTGTCTCCATTTTATCAACTCATGTTTTCCTGTTAGTACTCATTCTCATCCTTTTTTTCTCAATGAAAAATTTCTACCTATAGAATGGACTTCCCTGTGTTTACTATCTTAAATACATTTCTACAGTTCATCTAAGAGAAGCATTCTCCATTCACTTTAGCCATGGGATCATTTGCTTTTTTCCCATCCAAAATCTTATAATGAGCTGTTTTATAGTGTAAATTTAATTTATAATGTCAAATTATAGCATTTCATTTATTTACTTTTTTATTTCATTTGATGCAACTTTTAAGATAGAATTCTGGGCTGCCAGATCTTGTTGATGACGAATGTTGTATACATTGCTTATAAGAAATTATTATTCTTTGTTAGCATATGTAACACCAGTTAGAACTTCTTAACTAATTCTTTCTAATCTTTCACTTTTTGTTTTGAATCAAGAGCATTTGGAGTTCCTTGCATCATTTGATTTAAAAAAGAAGAAGGAGCAGGAGGAGGAAGTGGGGGGAAAAGAATATTTAGGAGACATTTAGATGTTTGTAAGATTGCCTTTGCACAGGTAACAGATCTTGAAGTATCTGAGTTAAATATAAATTAAAACCAAAATTTTCTTGTTCTTCCTCTTTTGACTTTTTTGTCAAATTGTTGAAGTGTAGAAAATCTTAGAAATTTGGGACTGAGAGTAGAGGTGAGTACTTCCCACTTTGCTGTCACCATGTCAGCCATGCATAAAGTTCTCAAGCTTTAAAGAATGGGCAGATTCCCTAAATACATTTCATTATTTCACATGAACCCTGTGAATGACATGTAGCTGTAGTTATCACCCCATTGTACAGATGTGGAAACTTAGAGAAGTTAAAGCACTTTCCCAAGATGACATAGCTTAGTTAGTGGTAGAGACAGGCCTTAAACCAGATCTGCTGACTGCTGACTAAATGCTAGATCTTTAAAGGATGCATTGTTAACTCCTGCCTGGAATGCTAAATGCCTTAGCACTATGGTGTTTTTGAAAAGAAAGTAAATCTCAGCAAAAAGGGTCCTGGGGTAAATAGAACAGGATTAGCTGTTCTCCTAGAGGCAGCACTCAATCATGAGAGGTTATGAAAAAGTCTTCCCTAGAAGTCTCTAAAAATAAGATTATAAAATACGCCCATATGTTTTGTAATGTCAACTATAAATTGGCACCTGCCATTGGTACTTGCCGTCTACTTCTACAAGGATTAAATCATGTGCTGCAGCTGCTGACTTTCAACACACCCCTGAAAGGAGCTCAGAGTGGAGAGCAGAAATGAGGCACTCTGTGCTCTGGGAAAAACTGGTGGAACAGGTCTTCAGATAGATATTTTCAGGAGCTGATTTTATGACCCCAATTCTTGTATCTCCTCATATCTGTAAAAGCATTAAAATCTTTCATGGTGACGTCTGCTCATTGTGACTAGCAGAAACCTTCTACAAAAAAATATGGTGCTTCAAAAACAGAAATATAGATCAATGGAACAGGATAGAAAGCCCAGAGATAAGCCCACACACATATGGTCACCTTATCTTTGATAAAGGAGGTTAGAATACACAGTGGAGAAAAGACAGCCTCTTCAATAAGTGGTGCTGGGAAAACTGGACAGCTACATGTAAAAGAACGAAATTAGAACACTCCCTAACACCATACACAAAAATAAACTCAAAATGGATTAAAGACCTAAATGTAAGACCAGACACTATAAAACACTTAGAGGAAAACATAGGCAGAACACTCTATGACATAAATCACAGCAAGATCCTTTTTGACCCACCTCCTAGAAAAAGGGAAATAAAACCAAAAATAAACAAATGAGACCTAATGAAACTTAAAAGCTTTTGCCCAGCAAAGGAAACCATAAACAAGACGAAAAGACAACCCTCAGAATGGGAGAAAATATTTGCAAATGAAGCAACTGACAAAGGATTAATCTCCAAAATTTACAAGCAGCTCATGCAGCTCAATATCAAAAAAACAAACAACCCAATCCGAAAATGGGCAGAAGACCTAAACAGACATTTCTCCAAAGATATACAGATTGCCAACAAACACATGAAAGAATGCTCAACATCACGAATCATTAGAGAAATGCAAATCAAAACTACAATGAGATATCATATCACACTGGTCAGAATGGCCATCATCAAAAAGTCTACCAACAATAAATGCTAGAGAGGATGTGGAGAAAAGGGAACCCTCTTGCACTGTTGGTGGGAATGTAAATTGATACAGCCACTATGGAGAACAGTATGGAGGTTCCTTAAAAAACTAAAAATAGAACTAGCATATGACCCAGCAATCTCACTGCTGGGCATATACCCTGAGAAAACCATAATTGAAAAGGAGTCATGTACCACAATGTTCATTGCAGCTCTATTTACAATAGCCAGGACATGGAAGCAACCTAAGCGTCCATCAACAGATGAATGGATAAAGATGATGTGGCACATATATACAGTGGAATATTACTCAGCCATAAAAAGAAACAAAATTGAGTTATTTGTAATGAGGTGGATGGACCTAGAGTCTGTCATACAGAGTGAAGTAAGTCAAAAAGAGAGAAACAAATACTGTATGCTAACACATATATATGGAATCTTAAAAAAAAAAAAAAAGGTCATGAAGAACCTAGGGGCAAGATGGGAATAAAGACACAGACCTACTAGAGAATGGACTTGAGGATACGGGGAGGGGGAAGGGTAAGCTGGGAAAAAGTGAGAGAGTGGCATGGACATATACACACTATCAAACGTAAAATAGATAGCTAGTGGGAAGCAGCCGCATAGCACAGGGAGATCAGCACGGTGCTTTGTGACCACCTAGAGGGGTGGGATAGGGAGGGTGGGAGGGAGGGAGACGCAAGAGGGAAGAGATATGGGGATATATGTATATGTATAACTGATTCACTTTGTTATAAAGCAGAAACTAACACACCATTGTAAAGTAATTATACTCCAATAAAGATGTTTAAAATATATATATATGTACTTGATTGCATGTACTCCCCCTTCACCAAAATTACACATATACTGACCTTCCCCCCTACCTCTTTGAAGCAGTTTCTCAAAGCTATCTGAAATGCTGTCTCCCAGGCTATAGTCCTTATTTTGCCCCAAATAAAACTTAACTCACAGCTCTCACATTGTGCAGTTTTTTTAAGTCGGCAGTAATGAACATAGTTTATAGTCAGTGGACATCTAGAAAATAATTTTATAATAAGTTCCACATGAAAGCATTTGAAAGGCCTGGCCTAAAACAGTAAACAGAATGCCCCCATTAAATGGTAGAAATCAGATTATTTTGAAAAATAAAAATTTATTTTTTGTTTTCAAAATCAGTATCAAATGTAGAATTTTTTATTTTTATCGCTCTTTGGTGAGTTAATCAGAACTAAACTCTATGTACCTTTACCTTGCATTGGGATAAAGAATGATATAGAATTAACTTCTGATCATCTGTGCTAATATAAGGGATCAGGGGCACAGGCATTCCATTTGTCTTAAAAATGTATAATGAGATTGTGCATTGTGAGGTGGTTTTGTTTGTTTGTTTGTTTTTCAGGTGAATGGGATCACAGGACGCTTGTGTTTTACTCAGCTATATAGTATAAGCCATTTGTCTTTTTTTTTTTAAATATCTTTATTGGAGTATAATTGCTTTACAATGGTGTGTTAGTTTCTGCTTTATAACAAAGTGAATCAGTTATACATATACATATGTTCCCATATCTCTTCCGTCTTGCATCTCCCTCCCTCCCACCCTCCCTATCCCACCCCTCTAGGTGGTCACAAAGCACCGAGCTGATCTCCCTGTGTTATGCAGCTGCTTCCCACTAGCTATCGATTTTACATTTGGTAATGTATATATGTCCATACCACTCTCACTTCGTCCCAGCTTACCCTTCCCCCTCCCCATATCCTCAAGTCCATTCTATTTGTCATTTTTTAACATATAGCAGCCAATATTGGAAGGAATTGGCAACAGTGAATGCCAGGCATCAGTGAGAAACCAATATGGAATGCCAATTTGTCACAGGAAAATCCACAAATCTACTTGTGGATATACCCGAGTGTCATCTGTGAAATTAGACCATATTCCGTCTGAGGATTTGTAACTATTGAAGGCAAATGCTGGGGTTCAGGGATTTGACAACCAAAAGGGGAAAGTTAGGATCATGTTTCACTTTCTATTTCGAGTGAAATCTGTTCTTTCCTCATTTTTTGTTAATTCCCACTTGAGATCCTGGCCTCAACACTTCTTTGGTTCATACTTTCCTTTCTAGTTTCTGTGGACACGGTGCTTGATAAATAACACACAAACTTGTGTGTGCACACTCTCATCTTTGTGAGAAAATAAGGTACTTTTTGGATTGAAATCTTGCAGTGCTTGAGAACTGCTTCTATTATAGGCCCTGTTTCTTTGCTAAAAATGGCAGCTTCTCTTAGGAAGTAGCTTCCTGCATTCAGAACAGAGGTTCAGTAATTAGGTAAAACAGCTACTTTTGTTTTGCTTCTCCAGTTTTTGTAGAATGAAGGGAAGTATCTGTTTTGGGTTAACTTCATTGTGGAGCTCAACGGATATTGAAACGTATGACTGGTTTTACATGATAGGATCAACTCATTAATTAGATTTTGTTTCCATAGCTCAAGTGTACAAATAGTAGTTGGAATGACAGTTGAAGCCATGTACAAATGTTGATCTAATCAAGACACAATTGGTTCCCTATGTTGGTACTTCATATTTCCTAAATTCATGTATCTTTCATGTGGCCCTAAAATTACTATGAAAGTATATAATAAAACCTATTAGTGCTTATTTAAATCACAAGGATGAGCAAACAATGATTAACGTGAAGGTAGGCATGTTAGAAAGGTGGAGCGGGGCAGTGGAAAATGGTCATATCAGACAGATACGTGTGAAGCCGAACCTCACCACCTATGAGCTATGTAATCTTGGTTAAGTTACTTCATTTCTCTGTTCCTCAGTTCTCTCCTCTGACAAGTAGGGAGTAGTAACTACCTTTCACATTACTGTAAGGATTCGAGAAAATATTTTCAAAGTGTCTAGCTAGCTCAGTATCCAACACTTGATAGGAATTCACTAAACTGGAAGCTGCTATCTCTGGTCTTGAGAAATAAATCATTTAGGCTACGATTCTAAAAATGTTTCACTTTTATAGAAGGTGGACAATTTTCCTTTAAACTTTCAGGGTAGATATGAAAGCAAACAAATATTAGCAATGTAGGGGGAAAGTCTGGTTATGAGCATAAAACTAGAGCAGGTATTAGAAGCATCTGGCAGGACTTTGAAAGGTGGCAGCATCAGTCAGGTTCTAGGCAGAAAAACAGAACTGAGATACTTTAATAGAGAAAATTTAATGTGGAAAACTAGTCACAAAAGTGATGGGAGAGCTGAGAAGGCGATCAGAGGTCAGTGAAGTAACACAAAGTTACCAATGGCAGGAAACCGCTATTGCTCCCACAGCCAGAGGGACAAAGGGAGGAGGTGGTGGAACCAGAGCTGAGGAAGCCTGGAGAGAGATGGAACCTGCCTGACGTGTTACACAAAGCAGAGAGAGAAAAGAGAAGTGCCTTGGTTTTCCTACTTCTCACCTTTCAACCTCCAGTCATTGTCTCCTCAGTGGTCCATCCTAATAGAAATCAGTTGTCAAAGAGCTTGCAAAATGCAGTTTGCAGCGGTGAGGGTCCTGCAATACAGAGCAAAACAGGGGAAGGGCAGGGAACAGATCTGAGGACAAATAAACAGATAGCCAGCACAGGGACATTCACAGTTATTTTCTGAAGAATTGTTTGCATGGCCTGGGACAGAATTGCAAGGCAGATAGTCTACTGCTTTTGCATTTTTCCTTTCCTTGCCATCAGTACCCTCCCTGCCTGGATTTGGTGTAGGGAAGGTCTAAGGTAGTGAAATCCAAAACTGTGATTAGACCAGAAGGAGGCTCACAGGTACCACAAGTCAGAGTAGCTGGGGTCATACCCAGAGCAGAAGGCTATGGCAAGAAAAAACAAAGGCAAGTAGGGTTTATTAGTCCAAGCAGATAAACTAGATTCATTGTTGGCAACAAATCAAAAGTCAATGTTAGTAGAACAATCTGCAATAGACTAAAGATCACGGTAGCTCACCCCAGATGGTGAGAAATGGATATATTTTGGGGGCGGAGCCAAGAGGATTATTGATTGATAAATATAAGTGTGAAGGGAGGGAAAAAAAAGAGGAGTGAAGAACGATGGCCAAGTTTATTCTGAGCCAGGAGGATAAAACTGCCGTTTATCAAGGTGAGTAAACTGTGAGAAGAGAAGGTTTGGGGAGGATAGCAAGAGTTTGACTTTTGATATGCTGAATTTTAGAACCTTTTGTTTTCAAAAGTTTCTTTTAAAAACTGTCCTTTTTGTGATTTTTTTTTTTTAAACATAATGCAGGAGGCTCAGTCCTGAAACCAGGGAAATTATTAAGTGGAAGTCTATACATCTAATGGTGAAACCTCATCTTTCTACCTTCTTTGATTCTGAGAAAGCTGGCAGACAAGGTTTACCCACACCCTGTCCCCCAACTCTTCCTCCAACCCCATGAGATTGGTATATTAGTCTTTGGGGTAATTGGCTCGCTCAAGAGAAAATCCCTGTAGATAACAGTAATTAAGGATTTCCCATAGGAATATCTGAATCCACAGTGACTCCAAAGTAATTCCTTATAAATCCCCAGGCTCTGACCATGCACACTTCCATCATGTTGTTAATTCAACACATACACCAATGGACAGTCAAAGGTCAGCAGACTTACCCTAGGCACAATGTTAGGCCCTGTGAGAGACTCAAGGCCAGGAGACCACACCTGCTCATCAGTCTCAGAATTCAGGCAAGAATTTATCTGGGTTTGTCTATGACATCTGGTAAACATTCTTTCAAAAACATTGAATACATGCATGTTCATAGCAGTGTTATTCACGATAGCTAAAACATGGAAGCAACCCAGCGTCCATCAGTGGGTGAATGGAGAAGCAAAACGTGGTACATACATGCAACGGAATATTATTCAGGCTTAAAAAGGAAGGAAATGTTGACATATGCTACAATATGGATGAACCTTGAGGACATTATGTTAAGTGAAATAAACCAGTAACAAAAGACAAATATTGTATAATTCCATTTAAACAAGGTACTTAGACTAGTCAGAATCATAAAGACAGAAAGTATAATGGTGGTTGCCAGGGGTTGGGGGAAAGGGAGAATGGGAATTAGAATTTAATGGGTATAGAGTTTCAGTTTCACAAGATGAAAAGTGTTATGGGGATGGGTGGTAGTGATGGTTGCACAACAATGTGAATGTATTTAATACCACTGAACAGTTCACTTTAAAATGGCTAAGATGTTTAAAAAAATAAGTTGGGAAAAAGAAAGTACTTGGAACTTCTGAAGAAAAGAGGAGTTACTATGGTATAATGGCAGATGTTCTCCAAATTGCCTTTGACCAACAATTGATCAAGAAAAAGAACCAGGCACTAAAATTGGCACAAATGGACGAAAGGTACTGAAAGAAAATCAGAAAAGATAAATTAGAGGCACCTTAAAAGGAATGTTAAAATATTATTCTAATAACAATGACCAAGTATAATTTTTATATTTTTATTGTTAAACATAAATACATTTATTTCAGTCATGCTCAGTGTAAGCAATGCTATAATTATGTTTCACTTACACTTGTGATCCCATTTAACCATGCAGTATCTATGAACAGAATAACAAAGGAGGTCATTGGAGGTTAGAGCTGCCAATGACCTATTGTAATAATGAAATCATCTTTTCAAATTAACAGCAGAATTACTGCTTTATACTCTATTGCCTCATGTAAACAATACCAGATTTAGTGGAAAAAAATTAACGAAAGATGTAGATGATTTAAAGAGAATCCCCAGAAAGAAATAATATTGATAATATTGATAAAACCCGCAATTGAATCTATCTATTTAGCCAATACTGAATGTGTATCAGTATACATACAATGCATATATTTGTTCTCAACTATATTTAAAAATTCTCTATAAAAGAGACATTGTCTTTAGTTTCTATTCTTAAATCCTCAATAATATGTAGGGAATGTGTCTGAGAAAGAGCAGATATGTAATTATTTATACTGGTTGACAGTTTAAGGAATGAAAGACTAAATACTATGATGATAAGCTATAATAATTTTTTCTCTTAATATGGCATACAGTCTATGGTTTGCTGACAAGCTCACATGTTTTTTAAAATTTCTGTGCATTCAGATGGATAATAAAGAACCAGCTTTGGCTAATCAAAGACAAGTTAGTTGTTTGCTCAGACACTGAAAGAAAAGGAAGATACTGCAAAGCAGAATAAAGATCAAATTACAGATGTAGTTTCGGGAATTCTCAGCACATGTGATAATTGAAGCCTGCAGTAGATGAGTTCAACTATGTGTAGTGGTGGAAAGAAGGACTTAGAACTGAGCTCTTAGGAGATCCACTATTTTGTGTTCTGATAGAGGAGAAGCTCACAAAGGGAATTTACACAGAGCTTCTGGAATAGTGTTGTGTCATAGAATCCAACAGAAGAGAGGGTTTCAAGAAAGAGGAAGTGTCAGCTTTGCCAGATGCTGAGAAGCCAAGGAAGACAACAGAAAAACACCCAATTAATTTAGTTTCATGGGGTCACTGTTAGTATTTGCAAGTACAGTGGAGTATTCAGGGACAGTCCATTCTAGAGAAGGTTGAAGATAAATAAAGGAGCTGGGGAAGTGAGTCAGTGAGAGCAAACACTCCTTCTAAAAATGTGACGAGGGGAAGAAAGACAGTGAGGGGTGGAGGGACAGTTTTGTTTTTGATTGCATTGACAACGCGATCATTAATAGTGTGTCCCAGTGTGATTGAGAAGTCAGCCTTTATTCTGGAGTTGCAAGTATCATGCAGAGCCCGTTCAGATCCATGCTATTTGATGAATCTGTGTTCTTGCAACAAGGGAGCTCCCAATGGTACCATGGTTCAGTTAGAGTATGGCAGAAATTGCTATTTCTTCCCAATATCCATTCTCCCATTAGAATTTTCAGCAAGGCACAGGGCCCTCCAAAATAAAGACATACAGGGCCTCCCAAAATAAAATAATTCCCCAGGCTTCCTTGTAATTATATATGGCCAGGGGAATAAGTCCTAAACAATGTAGATATGCAAGAGTATCCTGCAGCAGCTTCAGAGAACCCTCCTTAAGGAACAGCTTACATGAACCCTTTGACCCATTATGTCACCTTCCTCTTCCTAGCTAGTTGAAATATGGACATGATAGATGGAGCTGAAGAGCCATCTTGGACCATGAGGTGAGAATAGAGGCCACAGTTGATAGAGTAAAAACCTAGAAGAATCCTAAGTATGTGTTGACTTCATAGAACAGAGTTCTATGGAAGCCCTAGACCATCTGTATCTGGATGTTAAGGCAAAAGGAAAATAAGCATCTAGTTTAAGCCTCAGATATTTTGGAGGCTACTAATACCCTTAGTCAAATCTAAATGTAACTAATATATAGAAGAACAGCAAGAAAAGTGCAGACTGTAATAAAATTGACAAGTCATCATTGAAATGAAAACAGATTAAAAGTCATTGAAGAGGGACTTCCTTGGTGGTACAGTGGTTAAGAATCTGCCTGCCAGTGCAGGGGACACAGGTTTGAGCCCTGGTCCGGGAAGATCCCACATGCCGCAGAGCAACTAAGCCCACGTGCCACAACTAGTGAAGCCCGCGTACCAAAACTACTGAAGCCCATGCACCTAGAGCCCATGCTCCACAACAAAAGAAGCCACCGCAATGAGAAGCCGGTGCACCACAATGAGGAGTAGCCCCACTTGCCACTACTAAAGAAAGATTGCGAACAGCACAAAGACCCAACATAGCCAAAAATAAATAAGTAAATAAATAAATTTATTTTTAAAAAAAGTCATTGGGGCTTCCCTGGTGGCGCAGTGGCTGAGAGTCCGCCTGCCGATGCAGGGGACACGGGCTCCTGCCCCGGTCCGGGAGGATCCCACATGCCGCGGAGCGGCTGGGCCCGTGAGCCGTGGCTGCTGAGCCTGCGCGTCCGGAGCCTGTGCTCCACAACGGGAGAGGCCACAACAGTGAGGGGCCTGCGTACTGCAAAAAAAAAAAAAAAAAAAAAGAAATGATAGATTAGAATGTCACCATTTTGCAAACTCCAAATCAAAGGATAAATCCAAGTAGTGATTATCAATGGTTGCTAACATTACTGAAAGAGAGTCAACAAGGTGTTATGTGTCTCCTGATGGAAGTACACACCATCTATGAAGTGGCCTTGCCAAAGAAACTGAACTGTATCAAACCAAGCCTCTAGATCTAGCTACAAGTTTACAGGAAACACACAGGCAAGAGACACGTGTTAAAAGATACTATGCAGAGGGAGGTGCAGAAAAGTCCAGATACTGAAAATTTTATAGGATAAAAGACATGGCTTTTTAAAAAAACAAATTGCCAGGAACAAAAAAGAAAGAGGGAACTTTATTAGACATCAACCAATCTCAATTTGTTGACCTTATTTGGATTTTGATTCACACAAGCTATTTAAAAATGATGACATTTATGAAACAACTGGAAATATAGACAGCAATGCTTAAATATTTGACATTATTGAAGAATTACTGTTAAATTTTTCAGGTGTAATAATGGTATTATTAATATATTTTTGTGAAGAGCTATTTTATTTTAAAAATACATACTGCAATATTTATGAACAAAATTATATGATGTGAGGTTTTCTTCAAATAAAGGTTGGGTAAGGCTATAGATAAAACAAAGTTAGTCATATTGAAGTAAGATACTAATATTGGATAGAAAAGGATTTCATTGTATTATTATTTCTACTTTGTAAAGTGCTTATCTTTTAAATATACGTGTTGAAAAAATTTAGAGATGTAAAGATATGATAAATATAGCAGACGGAGGAACACTCCCAAACACATTCTATGAGGCCACCATCACCCTGAAACCAAAACCAGACAAAGATGTCACAAAAAAAGAAAACTACAGGCCAATATAACTGATGAACATAGATGCAAAAATCCTCAACAAAATACTAGCAAACAGAGTCCAACAGCACATTAAAAGGATCATACACCATGATCAAGTGGGGTTTATCCCAGGAATGCAAAGATGCTTCAGTATACACAAATCAATCGATGTGATAAACCTGATTAACAAATTGAAGGAGAAAAACCATATGATCATCTGAGAGATGCAGAAAAAGCTTTCAACAAAGTTCAACACCCATTTATGATAAAAACTCTCCAGAAAGTCAGCATGGAGGCAAGCTACCTCAACCTACCTCATAATAAAGCCCATACATGACAAACCCACAGCCAACATCGTTCTCAATGGTGAAAAACTGAAACCATTTCCTCTAAGCTCAGGAACACGACAAGGCTGCCCACTCTCACCGCTATTATTCAATATAGTTTTGGAATTTTTAGCCATGGCAATCACAGAAGAAAAAGAAATAAAAGGAATCCAAATCAGAAAAGAAGAAGTAAAATTGTCACTTCAGTTTTACTTTATTTGCAGATGACATGATACTATATGTGGAGAATCCTAAAGATGCTACCAGAAAACTATTAGAGCTAATCAATGAATTTGGTAAAGTAGCAGGATACAAAATTAATGCACAGCAATCTCTGGCATTCCTATACACTAATGACGAAAAATCTGAAAGAAATTAAGGAAGCACTCGCATTTACCATTGCAACAAAAAGAATAAAACACCTAAGAATAAACCCACCTAAGGAGACAAAAGACTTGTATTCAGAAAACTATAAGACACTGATGAAAGAAATTAAAGACAATACAAACAGATGGAGAGATATACCATGTTCTTGCATTGGAAGAATCAACATTGTGAAAATGACTCTACTACGCAAAGCAATCTACAGATTCAGTGCAATCCCTATCAAATTACCCATGGCATTTTTCACAGAACTAGAACAAAAAATTTCACAATTTGTATGGCAACACAAAAGACCCCAAATAGCCAAAGCAATCTTGAGAAAGAAAAACGGAGCTGGAGGAATCAGGCTCTGGGACTTCAGACTATACTACAAAGCTACAGTAATCAAGACAGTATGGTACTGGCACAAAGACAGAAATATAGATCAATGGAACAGGATAAAAAGCCCAGAGATAAACCCACGCACATATGGTCACCTTATTTTTGATAAAGGAGGCAAGAACATACAATGGAGAAAAGACAGCCTCTTCAATAAGTGGTGCTGGGAAAGCTGGATAGCCACATGTAAAAGAATGAAATTAGAGCACTTCCTAAATGGATTAAAGACCTAAATGTAAGGCCAGACACTATAAAACTCTTAGAGGAAAACACAGGCAGAACACTCTATGACATAAATCACAGCAAGATCCTTTTTGACCCACCTCCTAGAAAAGAGAAATAAAACCAAAAATAAACAAATGGGATGTAATGAAACTTAAAATATTTTACACAGCAAAGGAAACCTAAACAAGACGAAAAGACAACCCTCAGAACGGGAGAAAATATTTGCAATTGAAGCAACTGACAAAGGATTAATCTCCAAAATTTACAAGTAGCTCATGCAGCTCAATATCAAAAAAACAAATGACCCAATCCAAAAATGGGCAGAAGACCTAAACAGACATTTCTCCAAAGAAGATATACAGATTGTCAACAAACACATGAAAGAATGCTCAACATCACGAATCATTAGAGATATGCAAATCAAAACTACAATGACGTTATCACCTCACACTGGTCAGAATGTCCATCATCAAAAAATCTAGAAACAATAAATGCTGGAGAGGGTGTGGAAAAAAGGCAACCCGCTTGCACTGTTGGTGGGAATGTAAATTGATACAGCCACTATGGAGAACAGTATGGAAGTTCCTTAAAAAACTAAAAATAGAACTACCATACGACCTAGCAATCCCACTACTGGGCATATACCCTGAGAAAACCATAATTGAAAAGGAGTCATGTACCACAATGTTCATTGCAGCACTATTTACAATAGCCAGGACATGGAAGCAACCTAAGTGTCCATCCACAGATGAATGGATAAAGAAGATGTGGCACATATATACAATGGAATATTACTCAGCCATAAAAAGAAAGGAAATTGAGTTATTTGTAGTGAGGTGGATGGAACTAGAGACTGTCATACAGAGTGAAGTAAGTCAGAAAGAGAAAAACAAATACCGTATGCTAACACATATATATGGAATCTAAAAAAAAAAAAAAAAAGGTGCTGAAGAACCTAGGGGCAGGACAGGAATAAAGACACAGACGTAGAGAATGGACTTGAGGACACAGGGAGGGGGAAGTGTAAGCTGGGACGAAGTGAGAGAGTGGCCTGGACTTATATACACTACCAAATGTAAAATAGATAGCTAGTGGGAAGCAGACGCATAGCACGTGAGATCAGCTCGGTGCTTTGTGACCACCTAGAAGGGTGGGATAGGGAAGATGGGAGGGAGACACAAGAGGGAGGAGGTATGGGGATATATGTATATGTATAGCTGATTCACTTTGTTATACAGCAGAAACTAACACACCATTGTAAAGCAATTATACTCCAATAAAGATGTTAAAAAAAAAAAAGAGGGCTTCCCTGGTGGCACAGTGGTTGAGAGTCCGCCTGCCGATGCAGGGGACACGGGTTCGTGCCCCAGTCTGGGAGGATCCCACATGCCGCGGAGCGGCTGGGCCCGTGAGCCATGGCCGCTGAGCCTGCGCGTCCAGAGCCTGTGCTCCGCAACAGGAGAGGCCACAACAGTGAGAGGTCCACGTACCACAAAAAGAAAAGATAAATGAGATTCTCCTCAAAATAATTCAGTTGTGGGGTGAGGGATAGAGTGGGTGAGTTTATAGGTAAAATAAGATCTGTGACCATGAGTTGATTTTGAATCTGAGAGTTCTATTGCACTAGTCTCTGTACTTTTATGTGATTGATGTTTTTCATTTTAAAAAAAGTAAAAAATATTCACTATCATTCTTAGTAGTAGTAGAGGTTAAGCATGTGTTTACAACAAAATGTATTTACCTGGTAAATCATAATAATTGTAAGTATAGAATAATTTATTTGTGAAGGCAAAACACATTGGGAAACGATGCTGCCGTAAATAGCGTCATTGAGACACCACCCTGGTATATGGTTCAGAATAGCGACGCCCAAATCTCAGAGACAGAAAACAAAGTTTATCTGCCGTGACAGGCTAAGTAAGCTATGTTGCAGTAACAAATTACCCCAAATCTCAGTGGCATATAACAACAAGGTTTATTTCTTGTTCTAGAAGTGCTCTGGAATCCCTCAAGTACTCACACTAATGGAGTGGCCACAGTATCAAGTCTGGTCTATTGCTGTCCCAGAGGGAAAGGAGGCTCTGGAGAGCCTCACATTGGTAAGTAAAATATCCAGTCTAGAAAGACACATGTCACTTCTCACAGTTCATTTGCCTCAATCAGTCACTTGGCCCTATTCAACCACAAGGGGGCCAGAAGATACCCCGCCATCACGTGTCCAGAAGAGAGAACTAGAAATATTTGGCAAAGAAATCTGACCCCCCTCAACAAGAGAACCCATGTCATGATGTTGAACCTGTATCAAACCTGAGCCCCGGGGACTTCCCTGGTGGCGTAGTGGTTAAGAATCCACCTGCCAACGCAGGGGACAAGGGTTCGAGCCCTGGTCTGGGAAGATCCCACATGCTGCGGAGCAACTAAGCCCGTGTGCTACAACTACTGAGCCAGTGCGCCACAACTACTGAAGCCCGTGCACCTAGAGCCCATGTTCCGCTGCAAGAGAAGCCACCGCAATGAGAAGCCCGCACACCGCAACGAAGAGTAGCCCCCGTTCGCCACAACTAGAGAAAGCCCGAGCAGCAATGAAGATCCAACGCAGCCAAAAATACATAAATAAATGTGTTAAAAACAAAACAAAACAAAACATCTGTCCTGGGAATCACTGTACCTTGCACCACCTCTAAGACAGTATCCAGACACAAGTGCTCATCAATCCTTTCGGGTATATTTCCCTCTGATGACTCACAGTCATGCAATATATTGTATGCAGAGATTGCATAATGAATATAAGGTAATTGGTTGGCTCAATTATGAATTCAGCAATACTTTTAAAAAGGAATCATTCCAGTTTTCCTCTTGGATTATTAAAGTAATATGTTCTCATTACAAAAAAACCTGGAAAATATGGAACACTCGAAAGAAGAGGGAGAAATCACTCATAATTTCACCTTCCAAAAATAGAGTTAATATTTTAGTGGAATTCCTTCCAAACTTTTTCTATGCATTTTTAAACACTAGTTCGCACGGTCACCAAAACTATAACCATTTCTTCATTGGTGACTTTGTTCCAAATAGCTGATCCTATTGGCCCTAGACCAGCAGACAATTTTTAAAAAAGCTGTTTCAGCTCTTTTCCTTGTAACATGGGTGTTTTAGTGTGGTTATATATCACTTAAATGCAGATGGGTAACTAACAGTTGCATGTCACATTCTGTATTTTGGAGCAATGAATCCTTTGTTCTAAAACTGCTTGTTAGTCTCAGACCAGCCATGAAACAAATGAATAATTGTAATAGTTATTTTCATTTGCTTCTGGTATTTTCTCCACCCAGTTTACTTATGAAAAGGGAACAGCTTTGGAAGTTCATATTACAATGGAATTTAAGCCTCTTAAAATCATCAGGATCCTGGTTACCTTTCAAAATAATAAAAACTGCTGATGATCCAAGTGATGACTAGTTAGTCTAAGGAATAAATTGACCAAGTATGTTATAACTAGGATGATGACTTTCCCCAAGTCCAGAAAACATTTAGTTATAAATAGAATCTTTAGGTAGAAGATGATACATTGAATATGTCAGTAATATTACTCAACTTTTGCCAAGGACTCTTTTTCCTTAATATTTTATCTGACATTGCATTTGATGTGTAGCTTTCTTCTTTATTTCAACCAACAAAGGAAATCACAGAAAATTTGACCAAGAATCTATACAAAGCTCTTGTAATTTTACTATACTGCAGCAATCTCTCAGCTATTTACGTTAATAAATAAATGACACAGTGGATTGTGAACTTCTTCAGGGCAAAAATCATAAATTATCCATCGTTACCGTACTTACAACTCCTAGCATAATGCACTGTATAGAGGAAACACCCATAAAAAATAAATGTGATACAAAGTACAATTTATATGTGAAAGGTAATTGGGTTTTGGTACCTTGTTTACTTTCCTTACTGTTACTCATCTAAATCTTTGTATTCTGAAATATCTCCTTATAATTTCCAAAACAGAAGGTACTGAATTAGGTCATGTGAACATTTTTTGGTATGATTTGACAAGTAACTTTCCAAAATCTTTGTCTTAATTTATATCCCCAACTTAATTCATACCCAACAGGGTATGAGTGCTCATTTCATTCTACCCTCACCAATGGAGTCTATTCACAATGTAAACAAACTAATTAGACCCATGGGAAATAATACCTCTTTTGTCTTCTTTTCATTATTAATGAGTTTGAACATTAGTAAAATATGCAGTAGGCATTTAAATTCCTTATTTTGTGAATTGACTGTTCATGTATATATTTTTCCCATTTACCTGTTTAAGGTCTTAGTGTTTCCTATTTCTAGTCTTTGTCCTCACACTGTGCAATATAAATACTTCTATCTCAAATATGTACTTGTATACATGCATCTTTGCTGTAAGACTGTGTTTCCATAAGGGTAGTGACCCCATTTTATTTATCTGTGAGCAACACCGGACACATAGTAGAGAAAATGCATGCTGTTCTTCGCAGGATTATTCTTAGGATTAAATGAGATGACCTAAGCAAAGCATTTAACACAGTGTCTGTCACATAGCAGATGCTCAATAAATTATTTTAAGCAATCAATACAAGTTTCATCGTTGAACTAAAGCCACACCATTTCATTTCAGAATTTGGGAAAATCAAGACGAAGTATGTTTGAAAGATCAGTAACCATGCTTGTCCAATTTGCATATTTGGGATTTGAACGCTGATTCTCAAATCTTTCACCGCAAATTACATCAGATTTACATATTCCTGAGATACTAAAACTCTTGAAATTTTTGAAAGAGCAGTATGAATTCTGAACCGGTAAAACCTTTTGGCAACCGACGGATTCTTTTCCCCAGTCTGTAATACCCTGACCTCACACAGATGTCTCTTCTTCCCTTATTTAAGTTTATAGGAAACTTGTGGTGAACACAGTAAAGCTCAAACAAGCACAAATATACATCACATGATTGCCATTTACTTTCCGGATGAGTTAGCTTTTGTTTTCAGACCGGGGAGGCAGCTGTTCTCGCGGCCACTGTCAGAAAAGCAGAACTAAAGCAAGGAGAGGCAAAGGCAGAGCCCTTGGGAATGGCCAGTCGTCTGGAGGGCTTAATTAAGGCTTGGCAGCGGGGTAGGAGCATTTTGGTTGCTGCCAGGGTGTGAGGGGGAAGGGGGCTGCGCGTGGTTGCAAAACCAGCCCGAAGCAAAAAAAGTGAGGTTTTTTCCAGGAAGACAGCAGCGCTGGGGGGAGCAGGCCGCGTTGGCTGCCCAGCAGGCGGGTGTGTCCAGTACAGGCCGCAGGACGCAGGAGGCTGGGGGCGGGGGAAGCTGCGTCTAGGTCAGCGAAGGGCAGAGGAAGCCGGACACGGACGCAGTCGTCTCCCGATCCCGGCTCCAAGGCTTCTAGTGGGAAACCGAGTCCCGACCTACGGCCGATCTTCAGGAGCCCCAGTCACCCCAGTCACCCCATAACCTCCTCAGGCCTTTCCGGTAAGAAGCGCGGCGCCCTGGGCTTAGAACCGGCATGGCAGCGCGCAGGCGCCTCGTGAGCAGGGAGGCCGCGGACGCAGGAGGGGGCGTGTGAGGCACAGAAAGCCTTCTCTGCGCCTGCGCTGTCTGCTCTCCCTAGGTCGGGGGGGTAGGGGGGCAACAAACCTTGAGCCGACATCGCGCACACCCTGGATTCCCGGCCGGGGTCGCTCTTCACTCCTTAACGCGGCGTCTCGTCAAGCCTCACAGAGCTCCGCAGGGGTGTGGGGAGGTAAGAGCCCCCTGGAACAGGCGTCTTGGCCTCTCCTCACCCCTGCTGCCCTCGGGGAGGGGGCGGGGTGACCGCTGGTCGCGCTGCCCTAGGCGCTGGGTCTGGCCCTCCTGTTCCTCCAGGGGCCGAGCCTTGAGCCCCCGACCCATTCCTTTTCCGAGCCCCCCTGAGCTGGCTGGGAAATAAGGACTCTCAAACCTCGCGGCTCCTCGGTAAAGCCTGTTGGGCCGGACCAGGCCAGGATGGCAATCACGGCCGCTGTTTGCCGGGTCCCACCCACCCGGGCCTCCAGGAGTGCTGGGCGCTGCCGGGGGAACAACCCCCAGGCTGCAGCGGATGAAGGGAGAAGAGCCCCCAGGGCCGCCTGTCCCTCCAGGGAAGGGGCTGAGCCTGCAGGAGGGGCTGTCGCTCCCGAGGAGTGAGTGGTAGCCTCTGCGCTGAAATGACTCTGCCCCCGCAGAGGACTCTGTCACCGCCGCCCGTGCTCTAGCAAAGCCCATTCTCGCACCGACGCATTTTCTCATCGTTTTAGACCAGAAGGACGCGCTAGTGTCCCTTCGTCTACCTTTTCTTTAGTACCTTTGAAAAATGGTAAAAGATGATCTAACTTTTAAACTATAAACTTATTTGTACTACCGTGACTGCATGATACTATATTCCAGACTAAGGGAGTTCTTGTTAGTTTGACTCGTGTGGAAACCAGCCCATACATTTGATAACTTAATATTTTTCCTTTAATAAAATAGGCAGTTTGTTGATCGAATTAGATTCCTTAATTTATTATTTTGAGCTTGTCTTTTGAACTGGCACAAGTTCAGTGGTTTGATCTAGTAGAACTATATACAATTTTTCACCTAATTTCCCTTTTTTCTCCTCTGGATATTAAACCGCATGTTTAGTGTAAAAAAATTAAATATAATAAAGAATAAGGAAAAATAATCAACTTTAATTCCACATTTAAAGGTAATCAACAATAGTTAATTTTGAGTTTTCACCTGAGTCTTTTTTTTCCCGTGGCATTTTCTTAATTGAAATAATGAGATTTTATATACAGTTGGATTGCCTGCTTTTCTTGCTTAAAATTATATTTTAAGCATTTCCCCATATTTTTAAAAAGCTTCACAGACATGACTTTATGATTTTTGATTACACAACTGATACATGAGCAAAGTGTCTTTTGAAACAGTTACATTACAGATAAATATAAATTCCCTTTTAATTATCATCCCCAGTTATAATAGTACATAATATGATGGTATCACAGTTTATTTAATCCAGTGGGTCTCAGGAGCCCTTTATACACTTAAAAATTATCGAAGACTAGAAGAGTTTTTGTTTTCTAATGCAGTATATATATACCATTTTAGAAATTAAAACTCAGAAAATTAAAAAATTTTTACTTATTCATTTAAAAATAACAGTAACCCATTATATATTGAATTAAATTATATTGTTTAAAGTAACTATATTTTAAAAAAAAATTTAGTGAGAAAGATGGCATTGTTTTACATTTTTAGTAGGTCACTTTAATGTCTGGCTTTATAGGAGACGGCTAGATTCTCATATTTGCTTTGCCCTTCAGTCTGGTGCGCTACCTTGTTTAAACTGAAGCATACTAAGAAAATCCATTCTTGCACAGATCGGTATTTGGAACAGAAAGGCCCTCACCCGCCGAAAGCTCTTGGGGTCTTTAGGGTTCCTCAGACCACAGTTTTAAAAAGCTGATTTAATCATTCTTGTATTGATGAGCTGTTAGGTTCTTTGCAATTTTCACTATTACAAACATTGCAACATTGAAAGTTCTTTATAATGTGTTCTTGAGCCTAAGTACTAGTGTTTCTCTAGAAGTGGAATTGCTAGGCCATAGAGTATATACTTAAAAAAAAAAGTTTTGATAGACATAAACATCACATATGATGCCTACATAATTTTCTGTGTCCTAATATCGGTGTTTAGATTGTTTCAATTAATGATTTTGCAAAATATCTTTGCATATTTTCAGTTGTTTTGGATTATTTTCTTGAATTTATGAAATGAGAATCGTTAGATCAAATGTTAGGAATCTTTTTGAATCGATTGATGCATATTATCACATTGTTCCCCTGAGTGAGTATACCAGTTTATTTCCTATCAGCCATGTCTGAGATGCTCTTTTTATCAAACACTTACCAACATTGAGTACTTTTATTATTAAAAAGATCATATTCTGATCTAGTAGGCAGTGAATGGTATGTATTCTGATTTGTGTTACTTTGGTAATGCAGGTTGTACATTGAATGTTTTTTCATAATCTTACTAGTTATCTGTTCATATTGTTTGCCCATTTATGGTCCAGTGTCCAAGTGTTTTTCTAACAGATTTGTATTATCTTTTTACATTATAAGGATACATGCTATCATTTTTTTTGAAGGAAAGGAACAAAATTATCTTTTTTCCTGTTTATAGAAGTAGTATATTTTTGTTAAAAAAATACTATAAGAACATGTAATATAGATGTTATGCTTACATAATCTCAGACACCATTGTGAAAAGTTTGGTGTTTTCTCCTCTGTATTTTTTTTTCTTATGACTTTGCTAATACTATAATTTTTTTTACAACTTATTTGTAAAAATGGATTTGTACTATGCATGAAGTTTTACAATTTGATTTTTTTGTCTTTTAGCATTATATATTGGATATTTTTTCATGGAAGTACATAGAACTATGGGCAAAGTTTTTTCAGGGTGGCTTTAAGAACACCAATTGTGACCTTTAGTTATCTGATGTCAGGCTCCTATCCTCTTCTATATTCTCTTCCTAGGTGATTTCATCTATTAACAGCTATGTGCTGCCAATTCCCAAATCTTTATCTATCTCAGACTTCTCTCCTGCATTCCAGATCCTTATATTCAACAGCCTATCGGACATCTCCCCCAGAATGTTCTCAAGGTACTTCAAACACCAGTCCAAACGTGAACTCGTGTTTTCCCTCAGTCCTGCTCCTCTTTGTATTGCCTGTTATGGTCAGTGCTACCTCTGTCTACCCAGTCACTAGCGATGGCAACCTGTCAGTAATCCTAGCTTTCTCCCTTGCTTTCACTCCCCAAAAGTTCCCATTCTTTAGCCGCTTTTTTTTTGCGGTACGCGGGCCTCTCACTGCTGTGGCCCCTCCTGTTGCGGAGCACAGGCTCCGGACGCGCAGGCTCAGCGGCCATGGCTCACGGGCCCAGCCGCTCCGCAGCATGTGGGATCTTCCCGGACCGGGGCACGAACCCTTGTCCCCTGCATCGGCAGGCGGACCCTCAACCACTGCGCCACCAGGGAAGCCCAGCCATTACTTTTTAGTGCTGAATAATAGTCGATTGTATGGATGTACCACAGTTTATTTATTTATTTACCTACTGAAGGACATGTCAGTTGCTTCCAATGATTTTTTTTTAAGCACCCAATTCACTGCATTAAACACCTTCTTGTTGAAAATACCTAGAGTAGTTTTTATTTCCTGCACTTTACCCTGATATACAAGAGAAGGTGTCTACTAAGATAGAAAGTGTTCGTGTGGAGTAGAAGTCACAACAGAATGGACCCCAGCTCAGAAATAGGTTTACCTGACCATTGATTTTCTAATTTATATCTTCATCATGTTAGTTAAACTCCTCAGACACCTCCACCTTGTTCTGTTCCCTATGGGAACAGCCGCTTTTATATGTTTCCTTTCCATCTGCCCTGTCTCAGTTCAGGCCCTCATCATCTCTCACCTTAACCATTTTAGGAGTCTCCTTACTATTGGTTTTGTTGTTTTCTGACAAATCTTCCATGTTGTTGCCAATTTGGTTTTACTCATGAAGAGATTTTTAAAAATCATTTTTGCAGAGTAAATATTGTAAATATTTGTTTATAAAATTATGAATACATAAATGGCCAAGTGAGTAAAGATACTACCTAAAACAAGTTATCATATGCATACATAAATAAACTTCCTTAGAATAGGGAATATATCTTATATTTCTTTTGTGTCTTCTGTACAAGGGTAGATTACTGGCACAATAAGTAAATCTTGATTGAAATGGGAAGTATGTGCAGTTTAATAAGATTTCATGTCAAAAGATTTCAATGTCATACCTTTTACATATTGTTAGATTATATTATTATTTAATTATCCTACCTTGTTTTGTATCTTTTAGGTGACTCAAAGAACATAATAATTAGTAGTACAGTGCTATTTAGATAGAAATACTTTTTAAGTAGATATTATGTAATAAATTCTGTAATTTTTAAGAAAAATTATTGGGCTTTTTCTAATGAGAACTGTTTCTACACCTTTGAGTTCTGTGCTTTATTTTTTTAAAAATACATTTTGTATTCACAGTTCCTTTATTGCTTTTTGCTATTATATTTATTTTAAGGTAATATTTATGTTTATCAAAGGGATACCTGTACATAATTTAAAGAGTCAAATAATCCTACAAGACTTACAGTGAAAAACAATAGCCCTCTGCCCTCATCCTTCTCTCCCTGAATCCCACTCTACAGAAGCAGCTTTTCTAATTGTTCCTCTTTGGAATCACAAACACAGAAAATAACATGAGTAACTATTTTCTCAGTTCTCCCAAGGGTGATTTATAACTACAGTAGACCCTTGTACAACACGAGTTTGAAGTGCAGGCCCACTTATATGCGGATTTTTTCCAGTAGTAAATAAATACTACAGTACTACACCATCCTGCTTGGTTGAATCCATGGATACAGACAGGAATCTCACTTACTGAGGAACTGTGGATACAGAGGGCTGACTGTAAGTTATATAGGACTTCGAGAAGTGTCAGCACCCAAACCCCATTGTTCAAGGGTCAGCTGCAGTAACACTTCAGATGCACAGGAGAGATGTTAATTCATTACGTAAAGTGGATGCCTTAGGGGCATCAAGGCTTAATTCTCTCACAGAACCCTTACTGAGAAAGGCTGCCCCACAGTCAGCGACTATTTAACTCTTTCACCTCTAGGTTTTTAAATAACCTGCTCTCATATACAGCTATTTCTCCTCCCTACCCCCATCCTACCATAGTTTTAGACGTGATTTACCAACTTCCTATTATAGAAGATGGAAATTTATGTTTTTGTTTTTGTTTTTGTTTTTGTTTTTGTTTTGCGGTACGCGGGCCTCTCACCGTTGCGGCCTCTCCCGTTCCGGAGTACAGGCTCCGGACGCGCAGGCTTAGCGGCCGTGGCTCACGGGCCCAGCCGCTCCGCGGCATGTAGGATCTTCCCGGAACAGGGCACGAACCCGTGTCCCCTGCATCGGCAGGCGGACTCTCAACCACTGCAGCACCAGGGAAGCCCGGGAATTTATGTTCGTTACACCAGCCTCCACGTTTAAATACTGCACCTCTCCCCTCCTTTATATTTGCAAATTAGTTATATGTTAATTTTTAGTTAAATTATTATTTAGTGTTTGCATCATTTATGTAAATATTGTGTACAGCTGAGCCAGGTAGTATATTGTGATGATATTTCCTTTCTTATATAATTCTGTGTTTTTCCTAGAGTTAATAATCATCTTGGTTTTTTAATATATCTTTTCATATCTTTTATTTAATGTATTAACAACCTTTCAGGCAAGATATGTAAATCTCCTGTTGGTAGATTCACACACATCAGATAATCTGTTCGTTTATTTTGCAATATCTTTCCTGTAATTGTCTGTCACCCTGCCTCCATCTTGATGGGTTGCTCTCTAGGCCTGTTGTACAGCTATCTTCCTGAAGTGTCCTTTTATGCTCATCTGTGAATTTCATTTTTCTCTGCCCTCTGTGGGATAACCTGTTTCCACGATGTCAGGTCTTTTTTCTTTCTTGGTGTCGCCTTCATGTTGGCAAAGTACATCTTCTAGTAGTTTCCTGAGAAAGACTGAATGGGAGGCAAATTTTGACATACCTCCTTCATTATGTGTGTGCATGTATGTGCACATGCATTTCCTTACTTTCCAGCATTATAAGATACTCCATGCTCATCTTGTATATTTCCTGTCCCAGTCTTAACAATCAGCGATTTCTCCAAGGAGCCTTGGTTCCTTTTGTTGGAGAAACCAAGATCTGGGCACCAGTGTGCTTATTGCCACTAAGACGTCTTGCTTTTAGGCCCTTTCAGCTGATGGAGCAAGAGATATGGTTTATGCTAATATCTATAAATATTTCACACAAAAAATTATTACAAATGTGTAACCATCTGTGTCCATATTAAGCTAAACATGAATTTATACTGATGTCTCCAACTCAAATTCATTACCACATGGATCATTCTAGCTTCCTCCCCTTGCTTATATGTAACCTTCCCCTCCAAAAGTGGAAACCTCACTCCCACCATCAGCCACCCATTTATTTAATTTCATTTCCAGCATATGTGTATGATGGTTTCAGAATTAACCCATACCCCCAGGAGAAACAACTTTATCAACTAGAGTACAATGCTTGTGTTGCCTTTAGACTCCACTTATTTCCAAAGGTAGAACTTTATTTCTCTACCCGCTTCAGCATGGTTGTTTTATACATTCGTAATGCATTTAGACTTTTTTTTTCACATTCTGCATTCCATCTGAGTCCCCCAACCTTCTAAACATTTTTTAAAATTTGCATACATTGAGGTTATTCTTTGTGTTATGAAGTTGTATGGGTACTGACAAATGCTTAATGTCTTGTATTCACCATTATAGTATTATACAGAATAGTTTCACCACCCTAAAAGATCCACTTTGCTTTAGCTGTTCAGTCCTCCCCTACTCCAGAGCACTGGCAATCACTGATGTGTGTACTGTCACTCTAGTTTTACCCATTCCAGAATGTCATAAAATTAGAATTGTATAGTATAGAGATTTTTTAGACTGCTTTCTTTCACTTAGCAATACCCATTTAAGATTCATCCATCTTTTTGTGGCTTGATGGTACATTTCTTTATATCACTGAATAATGTTCCATTGCATGGATGTACCAGAGTTTATTTAGCCGTTCACTTACTGAAGGACATCTTGGATGCTTCCACATTTTGGCAGTTATGAATAAAGCTGCTATAAACATTCACATCTCAGTTCTTATGTGGACATAAATCTTTAAATCAGTTGGGTAAATACCCAGTATTATGATTGCTGGTTCATATGGTAAGACTATGTTTAGTTTTGTGAGAGACTGCCAAGGTGTTTTCCAAAGTGGCTGTACCATGTTGCATTCCTATCAGCAATAAATGAGAGTTCCTGCTGTTTGGCATCCTTGGGGCATTTGGTATTGTCAGTTTTTTGGATTTCAACCATTGTAATAGATATGAAGTGGTATCTCATTATTTAAATCTGTAGTTCTCTAAAGATAAATGATATTGAGCATTTTATCATATGCTTATTTGCAAATTTTATATCTTTTTAAATTTTTATTTTAGAGTATAGTTGATTACCAATCTTGTGTTAGTTTCAGGTGTACAGCAGAGTGATTCAGTTATACATATACATGTATCCATTCTTTTTAAAATTCTTTTCCCATTTAGGTTATTATAGAGTATTGAGCAGAGTTCCCTATGCTATACAGTAGGTCCTTGTTGGGCAAACTTTATATCTTCTTTGGAGAGGTATCTGTTCAGAACTTTTGCCCATTGTTTAATTGGATTGTTTGTTATCTAATTATTGAATTTTAAGAGTTTTTTGAGGACTTCGGACACAAGTCCTTTATCAGTTATGTGTTTTGCAAATATTATCTCCCACTCTGTGGCTTGTCTTCTCATTTTCTTAACAGTGTCTTTTTCAGAGCAGATTTTTTTTTAACTTCAATAATGTCCAACTTATCAATTTTTTTCTTTCATGTCTCATGCCATTGGTGTTATATTTAAAAATTCATCACCGGGGCTTCCCTGGTGGCGCAGTGGTTGAGAGTCCGCCTGCCGATGCAGGGGACACGGGTTCGTGCCCCGGTCCGGGAGGATCCCACATGCCGCAGCGCAGCTGGACCCGTGAGCCATGGCCGGTGAGCCTGCGTGTCCAGAGCCTGTGCTCCATAACGGGAGAGGCCACAGCAGTGAGAGGCCCGCGTACCGCCAAAAAAAAAAAAAAATCATCACCAACCCAAGGTTATATAGATTTCCTCTTATGCTTTTTCAAGAAGTTTTTAGAATATTGCATTTTACATTTAGTCTCATCCATTTTATTTTTAATTTATTTCTTCTTCCTGTTTCATTGAGATAAAACTGACATACAGCACTATATAAGTTTAAGATGTACAGCATAATGATTTGACTTACATACATCATGAAATGATTACCAGAGTAAGTTTTGTGAACATCCTTTATCTCATATAGATACAAAATTAAAGAAATAGAAAAAAAATTTTTTTCCTTGTTATGAGAACTCTCAGGGTTTACTGTCAGCAACTTTCATATATAACATACAGCAATGTTAATTATATTTATCATGCTGTACATTACATCCCTAGTACTTATTTATCTTATAACTGATGTTTGTACCTTTTTGCTACCTTCATCCAGTTCCCCCTCCCTCCACCCCCTGCCTCTGGTAACCACAAATCTGATCTTTTTTTCTGAGTTTGTTTGTTTGCTTTTGAAGTATAAATGATCTACAATACTATGTTAGTTGCTGGTACATAACATAGTGATTTGATATTTCTATACATTTCAAAATGATCACCACAATAACTCTAGTTACCATCTTTCACCATACAAAGATATTAAATAATTATTAACTGTATTCCCCACCCTGTACATTTCATACCTATGACTTATTTATTTTGTAACTGGAAGTTTGTACCTCTTAGTCTCCCTCATCTAGTTCTCTCCTCCCCCCATCACCCTTCCCTCTGGCAAGGGGGATTTGTTCTTTATATATATGACTCTTTCTCTTTTGTTGTGTTTGTTCATTTGTTTTTTAGATTGTACATATAAGTGAAATCATATAGTAATTGTCTTTCTCTGTTTGACTTATTTCACTTAGCATAATACCCTCTAGTTCCATCCATGTTGTTACAGATGGCAGTTTTGCCATTTTATTTCTATGTGTCTTTGTTCTCTTTGGGTTGATCTTGTTTGGGACTCTCTGTGATTCCTTGATTCTGTGGGTTCTGAATGTCTGTTTACTTTCCCAGGTTAAGGAAGTTTTCAGCTATTATGTCTTCAAATATGTTCTCTGCCCCTTTCTCTCTCTCTTCTCCTTCTGGAACTCCTATAATGCAAAGTTAGTACACTTGATGTTGTCTTAGAGGTCTCTTAAGCTGTCCTCTTTATTTTTTTTAATTCGTTTTTTCTTCTCCTGTTCAGCTTGAATGATTTCTACTACTCTGTCTTCTAGTTCGCTGATCTGTTCCTCTGTATCATCTAGTCTACTGCTGATT
The DNA here is from genome assembly GCF_963455315.2 of Globicephala melas. Taxonomy (NCBI): domain Eukaryota; kingdom Metazoa; phylum Chordata; class Mammalia; order Artiodactyla; family Delphinidae; genus Globicephala; species Globicephala melas. The sequence continues at coordinate 63,440,261 of NC_083316.1, forward strand.
CCTTCTGGAGTATTTTTTTTCTTTCAGTTATTGTATTCTTCAACTCCGTTTGGTTCTTTATATTTTCTAATTCTTTGTTGGAAACTTCCAACTTCTCACTGTGCTCATCCATTCTTTTCCTGAGTTCTTTGAGCATTTTTATTATCATTACCTTGAACTCTTTATCAAGTGGATTACTTATCGCCACTTAGTTCTTCTTCTGGGGTTTTATCTCGTTCCTTCATTTGGAACATATTCCACTGTTGCCTCATTTGCCTAATTCTCTGTCTTTATTTCTGTGTATTTGGTAGGTTGGGTATGCTTCCTGATCTTGGAGAAATGACCTTATGTAGAAGACGTCCTATGATGCCCAGCAGCATACTCCCCTCTCATCCCCAGGCCTATCTGCTCTAGGGAGTGCCCTCTAGGTGGACTGCATGGGCCCTTCTGTTTTGTTGGGGTGACTGCTGTGGGCCTCCTGGTGGGTGTGGCTGACCCCTTGTCTGGTTTGGTTGCCATGCCCTGAGCAGGGCCAGGTCCTGACGTGGCTGGCTGCATGGCCTGTGGTGTCCCAGTCCTGATGCTAGATTGCTGGTGGGCAGGGCTGGGTCATGAGGTGCTTGGGCCAGGACTAGTGCTGGCCATTAGTGGGCGGAGCTCGGTCCTGAGGCTGGTGTTGGCCTGTTGGCGGGCAGGGCTGGTTCCTGACATGGTTGGCTGTGAGGTCTGGGATGTCCTGGAGCTGATGCTGGCCTGCTGTTGGTTAGGTCCAGATCCCATGGCTGATAAGCCAGAGGGAGGATTCCAAAATGGCGCTTCTCGTCACCAGTGTCCTTATGGTAGAATGAGCTCCCCAAAATGACTGCTGCCAGCATCTATGTCCCCAGGGTAAGTTCCAGTTGCCTCCTGCCGCTCCAGGAGTCTCTCTAAGATCAGCAAGTGGGTCTGACCAAATCTCCTTTCAAATTACTGCTTCTGCCCTTGATCTCAGAGCATGTGTGATTTGGTGTGCACACTTTTAAGAGTGAAGGCTCTATTTCCCCCAGCCCTCTGTCTATCCTGAATGTAAGCCCAAAGCCTAATGTTTTAGGAGGCTCATTCTCCCGGTGTAGGACCCCCAGGCTGGGGAACCTGACATGGAGCTCAGGCCCCTTGTTCCTTGGGGAGAACCTCTGCAGTTGTAATTATCCTGCTGCTTATGGATCACCCACCCAAGGGTATGTGTCTTGACTGTACCATGTTTCCACCTCTCCTACCCATCTTGTTGGGGTTCCTTCTTTATATTAAGTTGTAGAAGATCATTTCTGCTAGTTCTCATCAATAGTTGCTCTTTAAGTAGTAATTTTGGTGTGCCCACGGGAGGAGGTGAGCTCAAGGTCTTCCTATTCCTCTGTCTTAGCCACTCCCCCTCTATTATCCATTTAAAATACATTCTTATGTAAGGTGTAATTCTTGCAGTATTTCATACTTTTCATTATTATTATATTTGTTATGGTGATCTGGGATCATTGATCTTTGATGTTACTACTATAACTTGCTGAGGGCCTAGATGATGATTGGCATTTTTAGCATAAAGAATTTTTTAATTGAGGTGTGTACATTCGTTTTCTTATACATAATAGTATTGCACATAATAAACTACAGTATAGTGTAAATCTTTAAATCATTTGGACAAATGCCATATAACTTTTATGTGCACTGGGAAACCAAGAAATTTGTGCAACTCACTTTATTGTGATATTCACTGGTCTGGAACCAAATCTACAATATCTTCAAGGTATCCTGTATTGTGTTGACTGTTATAGGTCCTTTGCCTTTCCATATACACTTTAGAATCAGTTTCCTGAGTTCTACAAAATAGTTTTCTGGGATTTTGATTGGGATTGCACTGAAGCTACAGATCAGGTTGGAAGAACTAACATCTTAACAGTATTGTCTCCTTGTCCATGAACATGGACTATATCTCCATTTATTTAGATCTTCTTTGATTTTTTGTCAGCATTTTGTAGTTTTCCACATATAGGTCCTGTATATATTTTATACTTATATCTAGGCATTTAATTTTTGAGGTATATTGTAAAAGCTGTTTTTTAAAATTTCAAATTCCAGCTGTTCCTTGCTCATATAGGAAGCATTTGACTTTTGTATACTAACCTTGTATCCTGCATCCTTGCTATTACACTCACTTTTCCATATTGGGGGGTCAGTTTGGGGAGATTTTCTACATTGAAAATCATGTCATCACAAATAAAGACATTTTTATTTCTTCCTTTCCAAACAGTGTACCTTTTATTTCCTTTTCTTATTACACTAGTGAGGGTTTCTGTACTGTGTGCAATAGGAGTGGTGAGAGAAGACATCCTTTCCTTGATCCCAGTCTTCGGGGGTAGGGCATCTAGTTTCTCATCACTAAATATATTGTGTAATGGTAGCTGTAGGTATTTTGTGGATATTCTTCATCAAACTGAAGAAGTTCTCCTCTACTCAATTTGCTGAGAGCTTTTATCATGAGTAAGTATTGGGTCTTGTCAAATGCTTTTTCTTTTGCATCAGTTCATATGATTATATGATAATTTTTCTTTAGTCTGTTGATGTGGTATATTACATTGATTAATCTTCAAATGTTGAACCCGCCTTGCATACCTGAATAAATCCCACTTGGTTGTTGTGTATAATTTTGTTTATACATCACTGGATTCGATTTGCTAATATTTTGTTGAGGGTTTTTACTTCTGTGTTCATAAGTTACATTGGTCTGTAGTTTTTCTTTCTTGTAATGTGTTTATCTGATTTTGGTATTAGAGTAATGCTGGTCTTATAGAATGAGTTAGGAAGTGTTCCCTGTGCTTCTTTTTTTCTGGAGGAGACTGTGGAAGATTTGGATCATTTCTTCATTAAATATTTGGTAAAATTCACCAGTGAAGCTATCTAGACCTGATGACTTTTTTTGTGGAGGGTTATTCATTATTGATTCAGTTTTGTTAATATATATAGGACTGTTCAGGTTGTCTGTTTTTCCTTGTGTGGATTTTGGTAGTTTGTGTTTTTCAAGGAATTAGTCCATTTCATCAAAATGATCAAGTTTGGGGGCATAGAATTGTTCATAATATTGCTTTATTTTCCTTTAAGTGTCCATGGTATCAATACTTATGACCCCTCTTTCACTTCTGATATTGGTTATTTGTATCTCTCTTTTTTTTTAATTAGCCTAGTTTATCAATTTTACTTTTTTCAAAGAAAGAGTTTTTGGTTTCAGTGGTTTTTCTCCATTTCTCTATTTTCCTGTTTTTAATTTCATTGATTTCTGCTCTGATCTTTGTTACCTTTCCTTCTACCTACTTTGGGCTTAAGTTGTTCTTTTTCTAATTTCCCAAGGTAGAAGCTTAGATTATGGATTCTTAGATCTTTCTTTTTTAATATATGCACTTAATGCTATAAGTGCCCCTTTAAGCACTGCTTTTACTACATTCTGTAAGCCTCACTTGAATTTTAAGATTTGTGTTGTCAATTTTCATGATCTTTTTTCTTCACATATTCTTTATGTATGGCTTCCTGTTGCTGTTTCATAGTCGCATTGGTTTTTTTTTCTGAGAATATTAGTTTCTTTGAAGTTTTCTTCTTCCTATATTGTCTCTTCCTGCAAGTTCCTTTTATTTGTTTTGGTGCCTGTGTGTTTTCATGTACTTTTGTGTATGTATGGTATAAATAAAATTTAAAAATGGAAATAAAAGAATAATATGCTTTAATGAATAGGATGGCATACCATTGTTAATGAGAATTGTTCCGAAGTTTACCTTGTGCTTGCGTAATTATTGTTTCTTTGAAGATGACATTTTCTCTCTGGCTATTCTATCTTGGAGTTCAAAAGTTTCACTGTAGAGTATCTAACTGTGGACTTCTCTTTACAGTCGACCATTGAACCATGTGAGGGTTGGGATGCCGATTCTCTGCAAGTCAAAAATTCACATATAACCTATAGTCAGCCCTCCGTATCCATGGTTCCTCCATATCCATGATTCAACCAACTCTGTGGAGTATTGCAGTATTTACTATTGAAAAAAATCTGCAGATAAGTGAGCTGTGCAGTTCACAGCCATGTAGTTCAAGGGTCAACTGTATTTATATTGCTTGGTAATGGGTCACCTGTATCTGTTGTGTTTTTCATCAGTTCTGGAATTCCTGGCATTATCTTTTCAAGCATACTTGTTCCATGCTCTGTTCTCCTTACAGGGCTCCATTCTCATTCTGTCATCCATGTTTTTTAACTTCTTTTTTCATATTTTCTTCTTCCTCATCTCTCTGGGCTACATTTTAGGTTATTTCTTCAGATAGGTCTTCCTGTTTGTTCAATTCTCTTAAGCTCTATATAATCTTTTTTAACCCATCTTTATAGTATCTCTCATTTTTTCTGAGCCTCATGTGTCCTCAGTTCATGGTGACCATCATAAGTGGCTCTAGTAAAGCCCTTTCTGTAGTTTATTGTCTTTTATCCTTCATTTCCCACTCCTATTCCTTACTCAGGGCACCATTCAAATGTGTTTAATAATCTATATCTTTTTGTTTGTATATTATTGCAAAATTTGTATTGTTTTATTGTGTTTTACAAAAGTAACAGTTTGTAACAGACTGGAAGTTTAAAAAAAAAAGTCATTCACTATCAACTGTTTGAGGAACATTGCTGAAAAGTGTTCCCCCTTCTGGATTTAGCCAATTGCTTTCTTTTGATATCATTTAACTTGTCCCTCTATCCTTGAATTTCCTGTAAATATGCAGTTAGTGCTAAAAACTTGATTAGATTTGGATTCAGGTTTTTTTGGGTTTTTTGTGGGTTTTTTTGTTTGTTTTTTTGGGCAGGAATATTTTGTATGTGATTCTATGTCTTCCACATTAATTGATGGTGAAATTGGTCACTGGATTTAGATGTGTTGGCCTGATCCCACCATTATAAAGTTCCCCTCAACCTTTCATCTAACAGTTTTAACATCCATTGATAGCCATTGCGTAGTCCATTTATTGTTTTAGGGACTATGAAGAAATGATTTAAAAAATTTTAATATCTTTCTGCATTTATCAACTGGAATTCTTATCTAAAGAATTCTTCCTCAGCAACTGTTTTCTTATCCTAAAGTACATTTTGTAAATAAAGGGCAGGATAAATTCATAGTTCTTTTCTCTTAGTATATCAACTTTCAGAGTAAAGGGTTACTGCCCTAGCAACTCTCTAATGAGTGGTGGTTTTTGGTTTTGTTTTTAGTATGATTATGATCTCTTGGTTTGTTTGTCTTTTTTTAATCCATTTGATTTGTGGTCAGTCCTTTGTAGTCTTCATTTATTTGAGGTTCATTTGTCCCATTTAAGCCAGTGATACTTAGCTCCTGTGTCCTTTTTATATTGTCCCATTAGTCATTGATAGATTCCTTCAAGGTGTCTCAGGCTCATTTGATGGAGCTCCTGCCACAGATCAGAGGTTCTTCTACTTTATTCATAAAACTAACTTTTAGTTTTCTTGTACCTCTCTCATATGCTTGTTTTCTATTTCTTTAATTTCTGCTGTTAGCTTATTTGTTTTCATTCTTTTTTTTCTAGTATAAGCATTTAAGTCTCTAGGTATCTGTCTTTAAGTATTCACTTTTGCTGAATCTCGCAAGTTTTTACATGCAGTATTTTTATTTGTGTGTAGTATATTTTATATTATTTGATACGTGGTACTTACAACTATTTATAGCTTTCAACTATGCATTCTTTGACCCATGAGTTATTTAGATAAGTGTTTTAAATTTTAAATAGTTTATGTATGCATGTTATGTTGTTAGAGTTTGTTTTCATGTCATTTTTGTATATATAGAGGAATTTCCCCAACTAAATTACAGATTCTTCAAAGCAATACTCTTAAATTTTATTTGTGTCTATTCCCTGGCTCTGTTTCTTGGCATGCAGTACATGGTATAATATTTAGATGTCAGAGAATTAAATGAACTATCATACTTCGTATTTTCTAGGCACACAAGAATTAAATTCTGAGTAAGTCTACAAGTAGGATGGACAGTTATTTTAAAGCAGCAGTCAGTGACTTGGATAAACTCCTCGATGATTTTGAACAGAATCCAGGTTTGTCAGTTTTTCATTTTTACCATTAATGTAATTTTAAAATGTCCGTAATTAGTACTCTTAGCAAAACTTGGTTTCAATTTTGGTCACATGGTTATCTTCTGTAAAACATTCACTTATTATAACGAATTAGTGTATTCTTATACTGAATAGAACCAATAGCCAGAAATAGAAGTAAGAAAGGTAGAAGTTTCTCTCCAGATACACGTTTAGGTAAAAGAAAGACCTTTAAAAACAACATACGAACCAGCTGAAAGCAACCTGAAAGTTCTATATTAATTGGTATTTCATTACTATGAAAGATAGTATTTTCCTCATCTTAGGATGAAGACTAGGAAACTGGAGGGCAGAACAAAGAAGTTAGATTGTTTTTCAGCTCTTCCTTCGTCTGGTTTTTATAGTGCAACTGAGTTATTTTGAGTAGAATTTCTATCATATTATGACATCTACATTAAAAAGTAAAAACCCCAAGTAGTTTAAATCCAAGTGAAAATAATTTTGGAGGTTATTACTATTTTGCAGGAGAGTAATATATTTCTGGTCTAAAAAAAAGTTTAGAAGTCGTAGAAACCATAACGTCTTTGTAATAATTTTGATTTGGGTCTCCTGACTAACATTATATTTCTATTTTAATTAGATGAACAAGATTATCTCCAAGATGCACAAAATTCATATGAGTCTAACCACTATTCAGTCTCTTCAGAGTTGGCTTCCTCACAGCTAACTTCACTGCTACCAAAGGATCAACAATGCATTAATTGTTGTGCCTCATCAGAAACAGGCTATGAAACAAATCAAATTGCCCTGAATGAAAAAACACTTGAGGGACAAACTTCTATACAAAATGAAAAAAATGTAACAGGACTTGATCTCCTTTCTTCTGTGGATGGTGGCACTTCAGATGAAATCCAGCCTCTATATATGGGACGATGTAGTAAACCTGTCTGTGATCTGATAAGTGACATGGGTAACTTAGTTCATGTAACTAATAGTGAAGAAGATATTAAAAAATTATTGCCAGATGATTTTAAGTCTAGTGCAGATTCCTTGATTGGATTGGATTTATCTTCAGTGTCAGAAACTTTCTGTATTTCTTCAACAGACCATGGTAATAATACAGTCAGAGAGGAACAGAATGATGTCAGTTCTGAATTACAAAACAGAGAAATCAGTGGAACTAAAGAATTTGGTATAAAAGTAGATACGGCACTTTCAGATTCGTGTAATTACAGCGGAAAAGAAAATTTAGAGGATAAAAAGATCTCTAATCAGTTAGAACCAGTTGTTGATTTCAACATGCCATCTGCTTTGACTCAACAAAGTTCCAAAATGTTTGATGCCAAAGACCACCTACAGGACAAGAACCAGCCATGTGAATTAGTAAAAGCTGATGGCTGTTTGGTAAAAGAGGAGGTAGATGTGCCAGTCATAGCTGCCCCAGAATGTTTAAAAGAAGGAGGCAGCACAAGTGCTTTGTCTTGCAGTCTTCCAAAAAATGGAGGTTTATGCTTAAATGATTCAAATTTAAGAGATGAAAATTTCAAGTTACCTGACTTTTCCTTTCAGGAAGATAGGACTGCTATATTTATAAAACAATCTGCAAAAGAAGACTCAAGAAATTTAGGTCTTAAAGATAATAAGGGTGAAATCCAAGATTCTGCTTCAACTTTACATGTTTCAAGTGAAAATACATATTCCTCATTGTCCTGTCTTCCAGTACCTGGGTCTTTGTGTGGATCATTAATTGAAGATAAAGCTCATGGTGATTGTTTACCCCAGCATGAATATAAAGATAATATAAAAGATGCAGTGACTGTGCATGAAGAAATACAGAAGAATATGACTTCAGGTGGGGAACCTTTGAAGGAGAATGATCTTTTGAAACAGGAAAAATGTAAAAACATACCTCATCAGCCATTAATTGAAAAGATGGGAGATAGAAAGGCAGATTCTAACCAGATGGTAGTTAGGGTTGAGTCTTTCGATTACCCTGATAACACCAGTTCTTCTACAGCTGCAGAATCTCAAATAGAGCTTTCTGGTGCTAATGCCCCAGAATCTCCTGATTGTTGTGAAGGTTTCACTTTTTCAAGCAATGATATCAGTGGACAAGATTTGGATTACTTTAATATTGATGAAGGCATGAAAAGTGGTGCACCAGTTAGTGATGCTGAACTTGATGCCTTTCTAACTGAACAGTATCTTCAGCCTAGTAACATAAAACCATTTGAAGAAAATGTAACTGACTCAAAATCTCAGATGAATCAGATAGATATGAAAGGCCCAGATGATGGAAATGTCGACAATATATATTTCAATGCTGAAGCAGGAGCTACTGGGGAAAGTCCTGGTATTAATATGATTTGCGAAACGGTTGATAAACAGAATACAACAGAAAATGGTAGCCTTTCTTTAGGGGAAAAAAGTGCAATTCCAGTTGAACAAGTGTTATCTAGCAGTAAGTCTGAGATTACAAATGAATTATCAGTCTCTGATAGTAACAGTCAATCTGTTCATGTCGGAGGCGCCAGACCTAAGCAACTGTTTAGTGTTCCATCAAGAACAAGGAGTTCAAAGGAACCAAATAAGCTGGATGTTCCAAATATGCCTGAAAGTGAACCCAGAACAGCAAATACCATTGTTCCAACCACCTGTGCTACAGATTCTGTGACTGATCCTCAGGTTAGCTTCAATTCTAATTACATTGATATAGAAAGTAATTTTGAAGGTGGATCCAGTTTTGTAACTGCAAATGAAGAATCTCTGCCTGCAAACACTTGCAAAGAAGGCCTTGTTTTGGGCCAGAAACAACCTACTTGGGTTCCTGATTCAGAAGCTCCAAATTGTATGAACTGCCAAGTCAAATTTACTTTTACGAAACGGCGACATCACTGCAGAGCATGTGGAAAAGTAAGCTATAAAAATCTTTGTCTTTTATTCTTTTGGGACATTTTAAATGAAATTTAATGTGACAAAAAAGCTGATAAAGAGATGATTACAAGATTCAGTTAGTTTAAAATCATCGTTTTTCACCTACGTGGAAGTGTATAAAGCACTGTCATTTTACAGATTGCTTGAGGTTTGAATAAATGTCACATTGTCATGGGTATTACATACTGGGAAATGAGGAACACTAATTTTTGTGAAATCTAAGAATACGTTTCATTCTGTCTCTAACATGAACACGTCAGATGCACGGAATTCAGTCAGCTTCCAGTTTATCCTTGAATACTTAATTTCAAGACTACTCTGCAGCTAGTGTTATGCTCGATACTTGAGATAAACACTGAGAAAAAAAGCAGATTGGCTTGCACAAGGTTCAGAACGCTGAAGCTGTGACCTCATTTGTGTTCTGACTATCTTAATAGTCTACGGACTCAAGAGTTGCCTCTAGAAATAACATTGCATTTTTTTCAGCATTTTCCAGTAATATGTTAGTCTCAGATCAACCCTACTCTCTTTTAGAAAAATAACATTCTACTTGTTTTTCTTTTTTTTTTAATTGAGTATAGTTGATTTACAATATTATGAAAGTTTCAGGTATCGAACATAGTGGTTCACACTTTTTAAAGATTATACTCCATTTGTAGTTCTTATAAAATACTGGCTATATTCCCTGTGCTGTAGAATGTATCCTTGTAGCTTATTTATTTTATATTTAGTAGTTGGTACCTTTTAATCCTCTACCCCTATCTTGCCCTTCCCCACTTTCCTCCTCCCGATGGTAACCACTAGTTTGTTCTCTATATCTGTGAGTCTGTTTCCCCTTTGAATAACATTCTCCTTTTAAAAGTTGTAAAGGAGGGGGACTTCCCTGGTGGTCCAGTGGTTAAGACTTTGTGCTTCCACTGCAGGGGGCACAGGTTCGATCCCTGGTCGGGGAACTAATAAGATCCCGCATGCAGCGTAGCGCGGCCAAAAAGTTAAAAAAAAAAAAAAAAGTTGTAAAGGACCACAGAAAGCTTTTTAAGTTATGAACTTATTCATTAAGAAAGTTTTTATTCCCTTCCAATTAACATAATTGATTTAAAGGAATTCTCATCAGAGATACAATTTTAAATTACAGAAACCTCATTTAAGTAAAATAATAAAAATAAAAAGAATCATTTAATAATTACCTATGATTATGGTGATTAGAAAACTTGTTTATGTAATCAGAAAAATGGTTTTTGGTTAGAGTTCGGGTCTCTCCTCCCCCTGCCTCCAGTTGGTATAAACATGCTTGAAACAAAATCAAATTTGATATTTTGTCCTTTGTAGGTATTTTGCGGTGTCTGTTGTAATAGGAAGTGTAAATTGCAGTATCTAGAAAAGGAAGCAAGAGTATGTGTAGTCTGCTATGAGACTATTAGTAAAGGTGAGTATTACCCTGACATATCTTCTTCCAGTAATTGAATATATCTTAAAAACAACTGGATTGTGACAAAGATAAACTTCTTTATTTTCTTAAGGCAGGGACCTAGTGTTGACTTATCTGGCTTAGGTGGGACATCCCAAGGCTTGGTTTCTCTTCTTTTTGTTCTACTCTCACAATTATTACTACCAGTGTGGAAAGGAAGCGTTCAGTTTCTGGAGTGGCAGTTCATTAACTTTTAACAGGTACCAAGTCCCTAAATGCTGCATTTCATCTGCCTATTTGTTTTTGTCACCATCATTGTCATCCTCATCATCTTAATCTAAACATTTATAGAATATCTACCAATAAATAGTATATAGTCTTACATATTAATAGCATAAGGCAAGATAATAGTTCCCACCTTATAGAAAATTACAACCTAAAGTGGGAATAAAAGATAAAGTATAATATTTATAATTTTTATATAAATTCATAGGACTGTCACACTATTTGCACATTTTTGTCTTTTATATATTTTTTTCCCTTCTCAGTTTTAGAATTTTGTTTGTGTTTCCCATTGTTTCTCTGGCTCCCTAGCTAGCTTACTGTTATCAGCAATAATCTTACTTGACTTCTCACAGTTTTGTGTGTGTGTGTGTGTTTTTCTTCAAATACACGTTTGTTCTTTTGAGTACTTCTTGGCATTTTCAAAGATTTGTTGACAGTTTAATTCCCAGCAAATATTACTTGGGACTTTTAAGACCAGGCCTGTGCGCTAGCCCAGGTGCTGCTTCCTGTTAGCCAGGAGAATAAATACCTGATAATAATTTGTTTTTCTCTTTTGAATGAAGATAAATTTTTTCAGCAATTCTTCAAAAAGCTCTGATGTGAGTCTGTTAGCCTGAGGTAAGCTGCTTTACTCCCTGCTGTTGACCTCTGCTCTGGAAGATAATAGAGTGTAAATCTTCTTGTATTTCCATATTGCCACCAGTGTTTATGAAGAATTTAAGTGCTTGTAGTTGTTTTGTTTTTTGCTTATGCTGTTTCAGTAGCCTTTAAGACTACTGCTGGTGCCGTTAGCCAAGCAACCTGCTAGAGTTAAGAAATCTTAGAGCAAGCTCCCACATAATTATCTCTCCCCATTTAAAAAATAAAACAGCCATGAAGATTTGAAACATTATTTGAGTTGACAGGTCAGATTTTTAGGTGAACATTAAAACATATTGACCATAAGGATCCAGGAGAGGAGAAGATTTAGTCACTGAAGAGACTTAGTAGGATAGTGAGATCAAGCATTGGTTTATCAAAGAAAATATTTGGAATGGATTTATTTAGTTATCTGTTTTATTTATTCTGTTTTGATATCTTATAGCATGTAATTTCATTTATGGCTCTGTTTATCATTAATTTATACACCACAGGAAAACGTAAATAAAAGTTATTTTAACTCCAACTTTAGGGTTGAAAACAGTAGACATGATCATTTAAAATAATGTTACTAATAAGAGGAGAAAGATGGCTCAAGGGTTATAAGACAAATTCCACAAAGAAGAAAAGATAGTTTCATCAGAGATTGTGGATAATGAGGAAGTTGTGCTGAGACTGTATAAGTTTTAAAGAAGCATGCATGTGAGTGCCATTACATAAACTTAGAGGAAGTTGGAAATTACTTTGAAACTCAAAGTACTGTGTTTGGATTTTACTTGGTTAGCGGAAGCCATTGCATGAGGGTGCTAATTCATTGGCACTTGAGGAAAGTTACTGTAATAGTGGCAGCATTTATAGCAGATCAGTTTGGAGAAGTGCTGAAGGGAGAGGTACCAGTGCTGTTCCGTGTTATTTGGATGAAAAAATCATTCAGCAGTATTCAGGCAGTGTTCTGTGCTTTGCAGCTCCAGCTGAGAACAAAATATATTCCCTGTTCTTATGGCGCTTTTGATCTCATGGACCTTATGAATGTGAGGAGATGTGGACAGAAAGCAAAGAGAATATCAGATGGTGATAATATTCTAAATGAAAATAAAAGAGTATAAGAGGGACAGATAGTAACAGACTGGTGGCAAGAGGTAGAAGTTTTAAATGGTGGTCAGAATAAGGGTTTATGATAGTATGATGTGTAAGCAGAGACCTGAAGGAAGTGAGAGAATAAAGCCACGTGGAAGAACTTTCCAGGCAGAAAGAATAGTAAGAGCAAAGACCTGAAGCTAGAACAGTGCTTGCTTCCCTTGTTGAAGAACAAGGAGGGCTCAATGGCTGGATTCTAATGAGCAAATAGGATTTTAGTGAGAAATGATGTCAGACAGCTAACTGGGAAAGCAGAGGAGGTAGAAATGCAGACTATATAGGGTCTTGTGGGCCATTGTAACTACTTAAATTTTCATTCTACTTCGGAAGCCATTAAAAGATTTTAAACAGAAGAATGATGTGATATGATTTATGTCTTAGAAGAATCACTAGGAACTATATTGGAAATAGACTATCGGAGTACAAGGGCAAAATCAGATGGTCATATTAAATAACAATGATTTTCTTTAGTAGATATCAAACATGCCAAAATTATATTGAAATAACTAATTGGTAGCTTATACTGAAGTGGAGTACTGCCAACTAAAAGTAAGGATATTATCTTTGCCAAGTGCCACTTCTTAGTTAGCCATTAATTTCTTTCTCCTTACAATTTGAAAAATAGAATATTTATCATGATTTACTTTGAAGGTCAAAAACACCTGAGATCAAGCTTTTTTTCCCTTTATAGCTCAGGCATTTGAAAGGATGATGAGTCCAACTGGTTCTAATCTTAAATCTAATCATTCTGATGACTGTGCCACCATCCAGCCTCTTCAGGAGACTCAAACATCCAGTATATCTTCACCTACAACTTTACCAATCTCAGCACTTAAACAGCCAAGTGTTGAAGGTAACTTGAAGAAAATGTTGTGTCTAATATTAAAGATAAATGATCAAAGTAGAAGTTTTCTAGTATTGACAGGATCTAGTGAGAAAAGAGAAACCAGACTAGCTACTAGAAGGAATTTAATACAGGGAACTGGTTATACATGTACGTTAGAAGGGTAGAAGAACAAAAAGGGCATGCTCAAGTGACTCAGAGATTAGTAAGTACAGGAAGCAACCACCATCCCTAGGGTTGGGAGAATGCAAAGGGAGAGGCAGTATTACTAGAACCCCGTGCAGGAACACCAAGAGATGCTTGGTTCTCAGACCTAGTATTCAGGGATTAGGGTACCATGTCACATGACTGGTACTGTGACTTCTAGAGGAACACCAAGTGGCAAGTGCTGGGACCATCAAGGAGCCTAACAGGGTTGGTGTTCAGATAACAGAAGGAGTGTCCCAGGCTTGATGTAAGGAGTACTGAAGATCACAGGACATGTGGTGCCGCTGCTGCGTAAGTCCTGGCAGGAACTAGAAACAGAAAGATTTCCTTCTGTTCCCACCTTCCAGTCTCCAACCAGAGCCTGTCATTGCTGGAACATGACCAGAACCAACTAGCAAGGGGGTCTGGGAGTTGCACTTTCCAGACCTCCAGCCTGGCATCAAAGAGCACCATGTGGAAGGGTGGGCTTGGGTTTGAGAGACAATAGGTAAATAACTGGCATGTCTCCCTTTCCTTAAAAATCTATTTTTAAATGTATATTTTACCACAATAAAAAATGTTTCTTAAATCTTTTAACAAACTTCTAAAGATTTAAAAAATCTTTGGGCTCTCTGTTTTTTTACAGCCTATTGTAGTTTAGGATCTTGAGTAAAGCCTGTGTAGACTTTTTATTTTTCTTTTTAATGTTTAAAATTGAAGTATAGTTGATTTACAATGTTGTGTTAGTTTCAGGTGTACAGCTCAGTGATTCAGTTATACATATACATATATATATATATTCTTTTTCAGATTCTTTTCCCATATAGGTTATTACAAGATATTGAGGATAGTTCCCTGTGCTATTCAGTAAGCCTGTGTACACTCTTAAAAATAAACTATTAGTCTGTAACATGCTAGAAAATAACTGTAATTGTCAGTTAGAGACAAATTCAAGTATTTCTGTCAACTATTTTTGATCTCAATTATTTCTCACTTAATAGCTATTTTCTGTTTCTCATTATGACTTAAATAATGAGTTTCAGCATATATGATTATATATTATACCTCTAAAGATGAATGAATCTGCTTTTAAAAATATTTATTCTCTTATATTGACTTTTTAAGTCATTAAATTATAAAGTATTGCAAATACAAGAAAGATAACCTTATTTAATATGTCCACCCATGTTGCAAAAATTATACATATATGATTCCAATTTTTTCAGTGTTATCTGTATTATGATATGGAAGGTAGATGTTGGTCCTTTTGATGTTTATATGTTCTAAAATCATCTGGCAGGAATTTTCATAACCTTCCTCCGTGGATGCTTTTTAATAAAAGAGAACAAATATTTATGCTGACATCTAGTTATTTCCTCCAAATTTGAAAGGAAAATATTAATAAATTTCAATATCAACATTATAAGAACAAAGCATGTTATGCTTCTCTTGTTAAGTAAGTTAAAAGTAGGAAACAACCTCTGATGCACAAGTGATTCTGTTTCTTTCTTTAGACTTTTTATGCTTCTTTCTCTTGTTCTTCATACTTTTTTCCCTTTGCTTGTCTACCATGCTCTGTTCTGTTCCATTTTCCCTCCCTGTGCCTTAGTCCCTAAATTTTATTCCACACTCACAAAGTTAGCCTTAATAATATAGGCTTTAAATCTGCTTTCAATGTCTTTAAGGTATAACCTCTCCTGTCCACTCTTTTTCTGAGTACGGGATTCCTAGGGCCAGCCCTGCCTTTGTATGAATTAGAAAAAAACTTCTACTCTGGGTAGATGAATCGCAAAAGGCCATTTCTCTAGGCCTTGAAACCCTGAGAATGCAGGGCTTGCCAATGGTTAGCAAAAAGCTTTTGAAAATGTTTCCTGACCCATTTAGTATTAAATCATTGCAATATTATCAAATTAAAATGCTTTACTTTTTAAACTGATTCTAGGATTATGCTCCAAAGAACAGAAGAGAGTATGGTTTGCAGATGGTATATTGCCCAATGGCGAAGTTGCAGATACAACCAAATTATCATCTGGAAGTAAAAGATGTTCTGAAGACTTTAGTCCTCTCTTACCTGATGTGCCACTGGTAAGGAATCTAAAGAATGACTTGTTAATTTAATAAAATTTTATTTTGTAAGTAATTCCTTGTGTGATTTTTTAGAGTACTTTTTTTTTAAAATGCTTTGAGCTTCATAAAATGAGAAACATATGATGTATGAATATATTTTAGATTTTACCTTTTTTTAACGTCAGTTTAAGGCAGTGATTCTTAAACTTTTTGATCTAAGGACCCTTTATGCTCTTAAAAGTTATTGAGAACCCCAAAGAAGTATAGGTTATGTGGGTTATGTTTATTGATAATTACTGATATAAAATTGACAAACATTTAAAAAATTAATTAAAAATAAACTCATTAAATTAATAGAAATAATATTTTTAATGAAAAGTTTTTGAAACAAAAGTTTAGTGAGAGGAATAACATTGTTTTACATTTTTGTGAATTTCTTTAACGTCTGGCTTAATAGAAGATAGATTCTCACATCTACTTCTAAAGTCAGTCTGTTGTGATATGTTTTAGTTAAATTATATGAAGAAAATCCTAGGACCTCACTGACTTCCTGAAAGGGTCTTGGGGACCCCAGAGATCCCTGGACCACATTTTGAGAACCACTGGTATGGGGAAATAGAACTGAGATTTAGTAAGTTAATTTAGACTAATTTGTTTAATGATTTTCAAATATTCAGTAAAGTACCTGATGGTAGTATTTATGTTTATACAAATGTGCTCAGTGTTAAATAGAAGATACATAATATAGAATCCCAGCCCACTAATAACTCTCATTGTAAAGTAGCAAAATACTCATAAAAGCAAGTATTAACACATGAAGTAGGAATGCTTTTTTATTCATTAAACAAATATGTATTGAGCATCTCCTCTGAGCCAGTTTCCTGGTTTATCTTGGGTAAAGATACATCAGACAAGATGGATATGTATCCTGCTCTCTTCAAGTTCACGTATCATATACTTATGTTGTTTGTCAGTAAGAGTTCATGAGCTAGGTTTTACAAGTAGCTCTAATTACCAGAAGTATGTTTCTTAGCTAGCACCTACCCTCAATCAATATTTTAACAAAATGGAATTTCTATAGAGGCTAGTATTACTTGAGTTCATAAACAATTCTCTATTGACTTAGGTTTGGCCTGTCCAAAAAGAAAGGGGCTTACTTGAAGCAGACTTGAGGTGTAGTTTATTCTAGGTGGTTACTGTTGTGGAGTATGTCTACCATTTTGCTTCCTAACCACTCCCCTCCCTGCCTTCTCCCTTTTTCCTCTCCCTTGCCACCCCCCAGCCAGGCTTTTTTGTCTATTAGGAGGAGTGCCTTGAGTTGAACTAAGTGTGCTCACTTTGTGGTATGGTATAGGATCCTGAAGTTCTCCTTGCCTCCTTTTTCCAGTCTATAAAATTAGTCATAAATACCTACCTGAGCATAGAGTAAAGCTCAACCTGTGCTCTTGAATTTAAAGAACCAAAATGGTACTATTTCTTGGGAAATTTGGCTTCTGAAGAAAGAAACTATGAACTGATTTGGGTTTTTGTTTTCCATATTTTACAGATGATAAACACAGTGGATCATGCCCATTCTACTACAGTGGAAAAACCAAACAGTGAGGCAGGCGATATAAAAAATGAGATAATTCGAAGTCCTATTTCTCAGGTTCCATCTGTGGAAAAACTGCCTACAAACACAGGGACTGAGGAGTTGCCTACTTCTGGCACTTTTACACTAGATGATGATGTTTTTGCAGAAATTGAGGACCTATCAAGTCCTACTGGTGTCTTGGTTAACAGTAATTTACCTGTTGCTAGTATTTCAGATTATAGGTTATTGTGTGGTATTGACAAGAATGTTTGCAATAAGATTAGTCTTCTACCTGATGATGAGGACAGCTTGCCTCCTCTTCTGGTTGCATCTGGAGAAAAGGGATCAGGTAGGATAGCAGTTATTTAAATTTAAAAAGGAGTTTTTTTTTTTTTTAAAGAAGAATATATTGATGAATTTTGTCTGTGATATATAAAATGTATTTTTTAAAATTTAGACAGTGTGGTTGAAATATGTACGATGGCATGGAACTCTAGTTTACAAAAAGTCTTACTGTATAAAAACAAATTCTAAAAAGATCTGACCTTTTGAGTTGATTTGAATGTGATTCACTTATCTCATCTGGGTCCCTAATTTAAAATAAGGCAAAAGTCCAGTAAAACAGGGAAATTCATAGACTTTTAGTCCTGTATTAGTTTTGACTCCATATCATTTTTTTTTTTTAAGGAACATAGTGCCTAAAGAAAAGAATATTGGATTGGATGACAAAGCTAGGAATTTTAGTTCCTCATCTGCTACTTAATACACGTATGATTTGAAGCATGCAATTTAATCTCTTGGGCCTCAGTTTCCTTTGTAAAAGAAGAGAACTTAGGTGGTCTTTAAGGTCCTTCCTAATCTGGAGATTCTGTGGCTATCTCCCACCTTGGAGTAGTTCCCTAGGGATATATCCTTGTTACCCCAGGCATTATGCTGAATCTTACATGAAGTGATTATGTTCTGTGCATGATAATGTCGGGGAATGAAGCCTAGGATCTCCGTTCTGAAAGTAGGAGCCATTTCATGATCCTATTGATAGTGGCAAAAATATCTTAAGCCCTGTTCTTTGCATGCCATGTATATTTTCCTGTTGGTTGTCAAGTTCTTTTTTCACCACTTGTCACTGACATAAGGCATATGGCGGCAAGCCATATGTACAAGCATGTATAACTTGGGTCTAGACTACTTTCACAGCTGTAAATTTCAGAATTTATAATTGGAGTGGCTGGCAGATAGGAGTCCGCTTTACAAAAACATTTGTTTTAAAACTTTAAAGGTACTAAAATTGTATCAATATGCTGTTTAATCAACATATTTGTGCATAGACTATATATAATATAATTGATCAGGATTTATATGTATTATAATATTAATATCTTTACATAAATTGAAAAGTAAAAATTAGAATATAACAGTTGTCCAGGTGTTGATTGATTTTATAAAATGTGGTTTTTTTTGCTTTTAAATGTGATTAAGCCATTGGTGGATTTATAAATCTGTTTTTTTCATTATAGGCATATTTAACAGGAAGACATGTTTATTCTAATTAATATATTATTTTCATGTTTTAGTGCCTGTAATAGAAGAACACCCATCTCACGAGCAGATCATTTTGCTTCTTGAAGGCGAAGGTTTTTGTCCTGTTACGTTTGTCCTAAATGCTAATCTACTTGTGAATGTCAAGTTAGCATTTTGTAAGTAATGATCCATCTTTCTTTGCCTAATTGGTAAGCAGGATTTCTGAATAATTAATCCCATTGTCTGGTTAAATTTAGACTGGCAATGGTGAAAAATAAGCAGTATTGGATATTGGTTTTTGTAGCCAAATATTAATATAAATAAATTTTGCAGTTTTATATGCAGTGGGACTTGAAGTAATAGCTTAAAGATTTTTACTAGTGTCCTTCATTCAGTCCTAGGTTAAGGCCATGGGCTTATAACAAGCTGTATTTTGATGCTCATGATACAGCTGACCATATATATATATTTTTTGAATTTTGGAATTTTATTTAATTTATTTTTTTATACAGCAGGTTCTTATTAGTTATCCATTTTATACATATTAGTATATATATGTCAATCCCAATCTCTCCAGCTGACTATATTTCATATAGCTTTTAGGTAAATTGAAATTTGCTAATTGAGATAAGCAAGAATCCTGATTTAGTAACAATAAAGACAGTTTTAAAGTAGATGACACTAGACTTAATTAAAAGTAAGGAAGTAAATATTTCTCAGTAATAAATAGTCCTCAATACTCAATAATGCATCTCTTAGCTTTTCATTCTCTTTGAAACTAACCTGATTCTTACCCACTACATTTCAGCTTGTTAGTGCATCTTTTATTTTATTGTTGTTTATTTATTTTTTATTTTATTTTTTGCGGTATGCGGGCCTCTCACTGTTGTGGCCTCTCCCGTTGCGGAGCACAGGCTCCGGATGCGCAGGCTCAGCGGCCATGGCTCACGGGCCCAGCCGCTCCGCGGCATGTGGGATCTTCCCGGACCGGGGCATGAACCCGTGTCCCCTGCATCGGCAGGCGGACTCTCAACCACTGTGCCACCAGGGAAGCCCTATTGTTGTTTATTAATTGACTCCATCAGATAATTTTTCATCCTTCCTCTTTTTTATATTAATCTCATACAATTCAATTTAAAGTTTTTGTGAGGGGAATGTTGGGAAACTAAGGAGTTTAAAAAGTTGTGCTTCATGCAAAGGACAATTATATTTAATTTTTTTGTTTAATAGAAGTTGACATTTATAGTTGTACACTTTTGTCACTTAAGATTCCTCAGACAAATATTGGTACTTCTCAACCAATGGACTGCACGGCTTGGGACAGGCAGAAATTATTATTCTATTGTTATGTTTGCCAAGTGAAGATACTATTCCTAAGGACATCTTCAGACTCTTTATCACCATTTATAAGGATGCTCTGAAAGGTATACCATTTTATTTTGAACTGTTCAGACCAGGGGATGGATAAATTAAGGGCATTTTTGCTTTTGGCTATGCTAACTGTACTAAAGAAACATTTTGTGAAGAGATTGCTGATTACTTAAAAGAGCTCTGTCATCATTTTCAGTCTCCTTAAATTTAGCATTTTATGTAATTAGTGTCTTTATAGTTTTTTAATTTTAAAAGTGAAAATATATTTACCTTCTTGGTCTGTTTACGTGTCTACACAATAATCCCCCCTTATCTGCGGGGGATAAGTTTGAAGACCCCACTAGCTGCCTGAAACCACGAATGGTACTGAACCCTATGTACACTGTTTTTTCTATACATACATACCTGTGATAAAGCTTAATTTATAAATTAGGCACAGTACGAGAACATCCGAATTGCCAACAACACTTCTCTTGCACCTTGGGGCCATTATTAAGAAAAATAAGGGTTACATGAACACAAGCACAGTGATAACTGCAACAGTCGATCATAACTGAGACAGCTACTGAGTGACTAATGGATGGTAGCATATACAGCGTGGATATGCTGGACAAGTGATTCACGGTGTGGCTCACCTCCCAATGGGGCAGAGCAGGATAGCGAGAGATTTAAAATTTGCTGTTTATTGAATTTTCCATTTAATATTTTTGAACTACAGTTGACCAGGGGTAACTAAAACCATGGAAAGCAAAACTGTGGATAAGGGGGGACCACCGTATACTTTTCTGTCTGTATAAGATTTGGGGGACATGATGATGACTTTTCACTTGACCGTGAAGCAAGGAGAAAAATTTTAAAACACTTAACGGTTAGAAACATTCTCAAATTTTTGTTCACAATTCCCAATCTTCAGGAATAACTGAACTTTGTGCACACAAGGTATTCAGTGCTTCTTCAAGAGTGGAAAGAAATAAAAAATATTTTACATTGCTTTTATTTAAGTTTATACTGGGACATTCAAACTCATAATGCTGCTTCAAAACAACTTAAAATCTTTTTATAAATGATTTTATTTCTAGGAAAATACATAGAAAACTTGGACAGTATTACCTTTACTGAGAGTTTTCTCAGCAGCAAGGATCATGGAGGATTTCTATTTATTACACCTACTTTTCAGAAACTTGATGATCTCCTGTTACCAAGCAATCCTTTTCTTTGTGGAATTCTTATCCAGAAGCTAGAGATTCCCTGGGCAAAGGTTTTTCCTATGCGTTTAATGTTGAGATTGGGTGCAGAATATAAAGGTAAGTTTTAGAATAATAAGCTAAATTACATAGGTTCAAATATACTGAATGTAAATAAGAACTTCAGATATCATTAAAATAAATTTTTAATGGATTAATGGGACTACTTTTGTTTTGATGTACTTTTAAAATTCTAAAACAGCCCTCCTCTACTACCAAATTAGTCTAGACAAACTTGCTATGTCCTGAGTTTCTAGATATTCACAATTATTATAATTAACTTACCTTAAAATTTTTTTTGAATTTCAGAAAAAAACATAGAAAACCTTGAAAAGTTTTCTTAAAAGTATTTGCTATAGGGAGTTCATTTTGTTATGTTGCCTACATATTAAGAAGGTAAATGCCCCCCCACCCCATTTGTGTACACCATAAAGCCAAACATAAATGGTTGTGAAATAGTGGTCCAGTCTTACGTGTATGGTTATTTCTGAGTTGAAATCATTTCTGTGTTCAACTGTCTTTGAATTCATACCTTTCTTTATCCCTCACTTTTTTAAAGAGTAATTTATTTGTTGCATGTGAAGTACATCACATCTAAGGAAAATTTAGGCATTTGATTCTCGTATAATTTAATAGTTATTTGCTTGGAGGAAAATTAAATGTAGAGAAGTTATAAAAGTTACCATTACTATTTCAAAATGGACAAATTCAGTGAAAGAGATACTCATTTAAATCTATTTGGCAAATTTATTAAACTCTCTGTTCTGAGGGGTTGGTCCTTACCATTTAAGATTTAAATATGGGATACTATTAAATTGTGGTGCAAGAAGTAAAAATTAACTTTCATCTCAGGTTTTGTACTGTGTGAACCAAAGAGCTTAAGAGACTTCATTCTGAGCCAAGTGTTTCATCCATTCAGCCTAACGTTTTGTCTCTGATACTAATATTTGAATGCTATTTTTATGGAAGGTTAGATCAAAATACTTAGCTAATCTTAATCAAATGAGGATTACCTACGCTTTTATGTTGAGACTATTTGCAACACCATTACATGTTGGATTAGATGATTTATGAGGTCCGTTTGTAACTCTGACAGAATGTCATTCTAAGCCATAACCTCTTGAAAATTACTGTTTTAGATAAAATTACCTCTATCAAGTTGCAAAGGATGCTCTCTTATTCATAAAAGATGAAGTAAAAAGTCAGCATTTACCTTAATCATATTGTTTATCATTTTAATATGTTTTACCACTAATTTATGTTTCTTTCTATACTCTGTCATCCAAATAACTTAGTTGTCCTTTTAAAACTAAAATATATGCTTGTAATAGCAAAGATGTGAGTTGCCCTGACTTATTTTTTTTAAACAGATAATGTCATGTGTGTTTTCTTAGACTTTTAAGGAGGTATGTTTGTATAATATGTATTAGAGAGGTTTCTTTGCTTAACCTAAGCTGAGAACTGAAATTCTCAGGTTAATTCTTGGGTTAAAAATGTGTCTGATTTTTATCATCATAGAAATAGTCTTACCTTCCTTTTTTCACTTTCCTTTTCTTCTAGAATTCCTGCTGCATTGCCACCAAGGTACTTTTCCTTTTTGGTGCGCAATATTTATAGTGTCCTAAAGAAACAGAAAAGTAGTTAGGTGACAGAGTCCATATCACTTCTTCTCTGCATTGACTTCTCTGATTCTGTGTGTTCCTTTTATCATGCTGACCCAAGAACTATAAAAGTTTACTATCACCCATAAATTCACACAATTGAACATTAATTACAAATGCCTTAAAAATCTTGAATTCTTCATATTTTGCTTTAAATTATCAGAATATTTCTTTTTAAATTATGAGAACTTTATGTAGGTCTAGCCAGTTATGGTAATTTTCTAGCCATCATAATGTTTGGAAACAACATGTATGATGAAAGATTAAATGCTTTGGAATCAGGCCAAGCCTAGTTTCATATCTGTTTCACCAGTTATTAACGTAGAAACCATAGGCAGGGTTATTAATCTGTGTCTCTACTTCCCCATTTGTAAAGTAAGGATAGACATACTTGCCTCATTGGGTTGTTACAGGGTTTAATTAGGATAATGTATGTAAAGGTCCCAGTTCAATGTAGCATCTGGTAGATACATGGTATGGGTTAATGTCATTTCTTACTTTCTCCAGAGAACTGATTGAGTGGTATTTATCTGTAATGTTTGACAAATGAAAATTAAAGGTAATAAATTTAAGATTTTTTGTTTTTTGTTGATGGTAACCAGTTTTCTATTCTTGTGTATAGCATATCCTGCTCCTTTAACAAGTATCAGAGGCCGAAAACCTCTTTTTGGAGAAATAGGACACACTATTATGAACTTACTTGTTGTGAGTAATTGAACTGTTTTATTAAGTGTTCTTATATTGTTACTTTAACAATTCATTAAGCAAATTTTACATACTTATATTTTTCTATTTTAATTTGACATATTTGGTATAATGAAAGTTCATTTATAATAAATCCTAATTCATTTAACATAAATGGCCTCTGTTTTTGATGCAGTGCTTTTTAGAACATGTCGTAATTTATGTATACCTGATTCAAATTGCCTTTTGATTCATTCTGCTGCAGTGCTTACACATTTAGGTAACGTGAGATCCACACAGTTGTTGAAGCCTTAGTAAAAGAGTTAGTAAAGTCAATCGATTTGATGATTTTGAGCAAACTGTGGCCCAAGTCACCTCATTTTTAATAGGAAGTATTGGATTAGATGATCTCAGGTTCCCTTCCACCTCTAATTTCTGTAATTTTGTGTTTACCTCTTATTATAGAAGTGTATTTCAGTGGACTTGCTTTTTTTTCTTTTAATTAATTAATTTTATTTTTGGCTGCATTGAGTCTTCGTTGCTGCACATGGGCTTTCTCTAGTTGCGGCGAGCGGGGGCTCCTCTTCGTTGCGGTGCGCAGGCTTCTCATTGCGGTGGCTTCTCCTGTTGCGGAGCACGGGCTCTAGGCATGCAGGCTTCAGTAGTTGCAGCACGTGGGCTCAGTAGTTGTGGCTCACAGGCTCTAGAGAGCAGGCTCAGTAGTTGTGGCGCATGGGCTTAGTTGCTCCGCGGCATGTGGGATCTTCCCAGACCAGGGCTCGAATCTGTGTCCCCTCTATTGGTAGGCAGATTCTCAACCACTGCGCCACCAGGGAAGCCCAATTTGCTTTTATTTATCCATGTTCGGTTTGAAAATCTATTGTTTTGGAAGATCTGTAACTAGAAAGAGATCACCCTCAAATACTACAGAATTCTTCCTGAGAATGATAATCTTTATTATTATTGTGGAGTAGCTGGAAGAATTAGCTGGTTTTTGAAGTTGCTATTGCTTTCTGGATGGTGTTTTGATAGTTATGTATCACAAGTTTTAAAATGATGGATACTCTTAAAAAAGGATTGAATGAATGGGTAAATGTTCATGGATAGTAGTTTAAGGTTTATGGAACTATCATTATTTTATGTAGGACCTTCGAAATTACCAGTATACCTTGCATAATATAGATCAGCTACTGATTCATATGGAAATGGGGAAAAGCTGCATAAAAATACCTCGGAAAAAATACAATGATGTAAGTATAATTGCTTTATTCAAGTCTTGAGATAATTTTTGAACATTAGATTTCTTTAGAAGTGTGTTAAATTTGTTTTGAATTGGACTAATACATAATGACAAAAAAACTTATTTTTGGGCTTCCCTGGTGGCGCAGTGGTTGAGAGTCCACCTGCCGATGCAGGGGACACGGGTTCGTGCCCCAGTCCGGGAGGATCCCACATGCCGCGGAGCGGCTAGGCCCGTGAGCCATAGCCGCTGAGCCTGCGCGTCTGGAGCCTGTGCTCCGCAACCCGAGAGGCCACAACAGTGAGAGGCCCGCGTACCACAAAAAAACACTTATTTTTGAAATTTTAGATTTGTTTCCTAATAGAGGATTTGTTTAATCCTATTTTTTCATTTTTTTCTTACTCTTTTATCTGTCTTTTAATTGAGGTGATTTTATTTTAAATCATTTGTTTCTATCACATTCTCAGGGAGTTGTCCAGATTAAAGCTTGATAATGTGACTCTTTGAATTATTATAACTAATAAAGGCACAAAATGTTAAAAATGTTTCTAAATGCGTATTGTTTTTTCCCAGGTAATGAAAGTAATAAATTCTTCTAATGAGCATGTCATTAGCATTGGAGCTAGTTTTAGTACAGAAGCAGATTCTCATCTAGTCTGTATACAGAATGATGGAGTTTATCAAACACAGGCCAACAGTGCTACTGGCCATCCTAGAAAAGGTGAGTATTGGTTCCTAGTGTCAATCCATAAAACCATCTCAAAAAGTAGAATTCCTTTCAAAGAGGAATATACCTATATGTAGATACCTTACTTATTTGCTGAATTGATGGTGATGAAACAGTATGCTTTAAATTTTTAGCTATACAAACAAAAAAATTGCTTCTAATATTTGTGTTTATCTTGGGCAACATTAGGTTTAAAAACTTGGAATACAGTATTTATTTTGATGTCTTCAGGCTTAGTGTGTCCCACATGGTGGGTGTCTCTGGAGTGAGGTATTTTTTGCCTTTGTTTGCTCTCTGCTCCAACTCCTCTTAGCGGGGAGCACAGGGTAGATAGGATGAAGAATGATTTATAAAACTGTTAAGTGGCTGGGAATATAAAAATGATAAAGATGGTGATGTGAATGACATTACTCGGCTGAATGGCCTCAGTGACTGCTGTGATTACCAAATCCTTGCATTAGAGAGCCTAACAAATTGAAAGTTAAGTAAGTATTCCAAAAACTTAATACATTATTGTAAAATAACACATTTAAAATAGTCAGACATTCTGGCTGCTAATAAAAATTTTTTCTCTGATTATAAAACTATGTATACTCATTTGTAATAAGCTTGGAAAATATGTTTGAAGAAGTAGTAAAAGGAAAAAAGTGCCAAAATATGGCCTTTGTTGACATTTTAATATATTTCCTTCTTATATTGATATATATGTTAAATAGATGATTTTATACTGGATATTTACTTTTATATTGTGCTTTTTTAACTTAACATGCTATTGACATTTTTGTCATTAAAATTTTACAGCTATTTAATATTTATTTGATGAATATTTACGTAGTATAAAATTCAAAAGGTATAAATATTCACACTGTAAAATCTCCTTTCCTCCCTAGACCCTCAAACTACCCTCTTCCCCTCCCCACAGGCAACCAAACCAGTGATATCAGTTTCTGGTATATCCTTTCAGGGATTTCTTGCTTGTATGTATATGTAAGCAAACACCACCCCACCACACACATACACACACATACACCTTTCTTCCACTTTTTTAAACAAGTCATAACATTTGTTCCATTCTGCACCTTGTTTTTTCTTTTGGAGATTATTCTTTGTTAATAAAGAACTTTCACATTGCACATAACTTTCTACTTTATATGTGAACATCATTTAATTGTCCCTTATTAATGGACTGTTGCTACCAATCCTTGGCTGTTTATAAAAATGCTCTATGAATAACCTTGTATATGTGCCAACATTAATTCCTAGAAATGGAATTTGTATGTCAAAGTATAAATGTGTTTGTAATTTTAATAGCAATTTATCAAGTTGTCCTCCATAGAGATTGTTCTGACTTATGCTCTCAACAGTAGTGGATGTTTGATTTTCCACACCCTCACTTGATAAAAACACTGTAAATAGTACAACAGCCATCAATTATTAGATACAAACATTAAATAACCTTTATGAAATATTTTATCGTAACTTTATTTTGTTTGGTATTTTTTGTTCTAATATAAGTGGTATGGGCATGGCGTTTATCAGGTACTTAAAATATGCTATGCTCCACATTATGCATTTAACAAATATCATATAGCATAAAAAGAGCAGTTTAAAACATAATTATTGTATTTTTTAATTAGTGACAGGTGCAAGTTTTGTGGTATTCAATGGAGCTCTAAAAGCATCTTCAGGATTTCTTGCTAAGTCCAGCATAGTTGAAGGTATGAGTTTCATCTTTAAGATTTGTTTAATGTAAAGATGTTTTTCATCTCCTTTTAAAAATGTATTTGATACTTAACAAAAGAATACATGTAAGTTACAAAGCATAGTACAACAAACTTATGTGAAATCATCACTCAGCCAAGAACTAGAACATGACTAACATTTGGGCCTACCTCAAGCTTGACAACTCTGCCTTAGCCTGCATTTCCTGCTTGTGCATAGCCTAAAGGTTAGTCTGAGGTAAGAGCTTAGGGTCTTCTCAGGTCTTTCCTTAGCATGCACACATCCCAAGCATGCACACATTATTGCACATGCATGGGGCCTTCTAAATTCCCAGATATATGTTAGTGCCTTTCAAAGCCCTTATGGACATCTTATTCCCCAGATTTTCCTTTAAGTGTTTGGTTGGCCTATCCTTTGTCTCTACTAGTATCTGCTGCCACAGGCAGCTATGATGTTGATCACTGGCCTCTAATTGTTTTTCACAAATGCTCCCTGAGAAAAGACTTTTTTCACTGGGTAAGCTTAGAGTCTGGTCAAATAAAGACATTGTACGTGGAGTCTTCCCAGGAACCACCTGACAAGTCAAAAAATGACAGTTCTCCAGTAATGAGGTTTTGAAGGAGTTCCAGCCCCATTTGCCTTCTCCAGTGGATACCAAGCTGATGGTTTTTACTATGATTGCAGGCTGTTGGTTTTTAGGCTTCTGCTATGCTGGAGAGGAGGGGATGGGAATAGGAAAGTTAAAATGACACAAAACTTGCTGTTTTTAATCAAGTTCCTGCCATTTTTTTTTTTGTTTTTTTTAAAAGAACCAGCTTTTAGTTTTATTGAACTTTGCTGTTGTTTTCTTTGTTTCTATTTCATTTACTTCTGCTCTGGTCTTTATGATTTCTTTCCTTCTGCTAACTTTGGGTTTTGTTTGTTCTTCTTTCTCTAGTTCCTTTAAGTGTAAGGTTAGATTGTTTATTTGAGATTTTTCTTGTTTCTTGAGGTAGGCTTGTATTGCTATAAACTTCCCTCTTAGAAGTGCTTTTGCTGCATCCCATAGGTTTTGGATAGTCATGTTTTCGTTGTAATTTGTCTCTAGGTATTTTTTGATTTCCTCTTTGATTTCTTCAGTGATCTCTTGGTTATTTAATAACGTATTGTTTACCCTCCATGTGTTTGTGTTTTCTACCTTTTTTCCCTGTAATTGATTTCTAATCTCATAGCATTGTGGTCAGAAAAGATGCTTGATATGATTTCAATTTTCTTAAATTTACTGAGGCTTGATTTGTGACCCAAGATGTGATCTGTCCTGTAGAATGTTCCATGTGCACTTGAGAAGCAAGTGTAATCTGCTGTTTTTGGATGGAATGTCCTATAAATATCAATTAAATCTATCTGGTCTGTTGTGTCATATAAAGCTTGTGTTTCCTTATTAATCTTCTGTTTGGATGATCTGTCCATTGGTGTAAGTGAGGTGTTAAAGTCCTCCACTATTATTGTGTTACTGTTGATTTCCTCTTTTATAGCTGTTAGCAGTTGCCTTATGTATTGAGGTGCTCCTATGTTGGGTGCATATATAGTTATAATTGTTATATCTTCTTTCTGGATTGATCCCCTGATCATTATGTAGTGCCCTTCCTTGTCTCCTGTAACATTCTTTATTTTAAAGTCTATTTTATCTGATATGAGTATTGCTGCTCCAGCTTTCTTTTGATTTCCATTTGCATGGAATATCTTTTTCCATCCCCTCACTTTCAGTCTGTATGTGTCCCTAGGTCTGAAGTGGGTCTCTTGTAGACAGCATATATATGGGTCTTGTTTTTGTATCCATTCAGCGAGCCTGTGTCTTTTGGTTGGAGCATTTAATCCGTTCACATTTAAGGTAATTATCGATAATGTATGTTCCTGTGACCATTTTCTTAATTATTTTGGGTTTGTTTTTGTAGGTCCTTTTCTTCTCTTGTGTTTCCCACTTAGAGAAGTTCCTTTAGCATTTGCTGTAGAGCTGGTTTGGTGGTGCTGAATTCTCTTAGCTTTTGCTTGTCTGTAGAGGTTTTAATTTCTCCATCGAATCTGAATGAGATCCATCGAATCTGAATGAGATCCTCTTTGAATGAGACTCTGGGTAGAGTACTCTCGGTTGTAGGTTCTTCCCTTTCATCACTTTAAATATATCATGCCACTCCCTTCTGGCTTGTAGAGTTTCTGCTGAGAAATCAGCTGTTAACCTTATGGGAGTTCCCTTGTATGTTGTCATTTTTCCCTTGTTGCTTTCAATAATTTTTCTTTGTCTTTAATTTTTGTCAGTTTGATTACTATGTGTCTCGGCATGTTTCTCCTTGGGTTTATCCTGCCTGGGACTCTCTGCACTTCCTGGACTTGGGTGGCTATTTCCTTTCCCATGTTAGGGAAGTTTTTGACTATAATCTCTTCAAATATTTTCTTGGGTCCTTTCTCTCTCTCTCTTCCTTCTGGGACCCCTATAATGCTAATGTTGTTGCATTTAATGTTGTCCCAGAGGTCTCTTAGGCTGTCTTCATTTCTTTTCATTCCTTTTTTCTTTATTCTGTTCCGCGGTAGTGAATTCCACTATTCTGTCTTCAGGTCACTTATCCATTCTTCTGCCTCAGTTATTCTGCTATTGATTCCTTCTAGTGTATTATTCATTTCAGTTATTGTATTGTTCATCTCTGTTTATTTGTTCTTTAATTCCTCTAGGTGTTTGTTATTTAATTCTTCTAGGTCTTTGTTAAACATTTCTTGCATCTTCTCTATCTTTGCCTCCATTCTTTTTCCGAGGTCCTGGATCATCTTCATTATTCTGAATTCTTTTTCTGCAAGGTTTCCTATCTCCACTTCATTTAGTTGTTTTTCTGGGGTTTTATCTTGTTCCTTCATCTGGTACATAGCCCTCTCCCTTTTCATCTTGTCTGTGTTTCTGTGAATGTGGTTTTTGTTCCACAGACTGCAGTATTGTAATTCTCCTTGCTTCTCTCCTGCTGTTTTTTTTTTTATAAATACTCCCCAGATTGCTGCAGGTCTTTGGTTAATTTCCAGAGTTTCGAAAAAGTTTCTTCTGACATTTTATCGGTTTCCTTGTTGTTTTTATGGAGTAGAGTATTTTCGGAAGTTCTTAGTCTGCATTTTCACTAATATCATCCTCCATACTATCTCAGTTACATAGCTTTATAGGAAGTCCTCCCATCTCTGATGCCACACACATGCCTTATTCCTCATTTTAGTAGTGCTCTGGCCAGTCTAAGCCCTTTGTTTTATCATGTTAATTTTAGGATCAACTTGTCAGATTCTAAAAGGTCCATTGGACTTTTTATTGGAATTGCATTATATTGCTAGTTTAATTTTGAGAAAATTGGCATATTTTCTATTTTCATTGTTTCTATCCATGTACATTGGCTACCTTCAATTTATTTACATAATATTTTATATTCATTTCCAATAAAATTTTATAGTTTTTGTATAGATTTTGAATATCATTTCTTATTTATTCCTGTACCTCATAGATTTTATTGCTGGTGTAAATGGTATCTATTTATTTACTTATTACAATTTTAGTGTAATGTAAATGCCATTATAATTTTTTAAATTTATTTTTTATTGAGGTATAGTTGATATAAAATATTATGTAAACTTCAGGTGTACAACAAAGTGATTCACAAGTTTTAAAGGTTATATTCATTTATAGTTATTATAAAATATTGGCTATATTCCCTGTGCTGTACACTATATCCTTGTATCTTATTCACATTTTACATACTAGTTTGTACTTTTTAATCCCCTACCCCTATATCGCCCCTCCCTGCTTACCTCTCCCCACTGGTAACCCCTAGTTTGTTCTCTATATCTGTGAGTCAGTTTAGTTTTTGTTATATTCACTAGTTTTATTTCTTAGATTCCACATATAAGTGATATGATACAGTATTTGTCTTTCTGTCTGACTTATTTCACTTGGCATGATACCCTCGAAGTCCATTCATGTTGTTGTAAATCGCAAAATCATTCTTTTTTATGGCTAAGTAGTATTCCATTGTGTGTGTGTGTATATATATATATATATATATATATATATATATACACCACATTTTCTTTATCCATTCGTCTGTTGTTGGATACTTAGGTTGCTTGGCAACTGTAAATAATGCTGCTATGAACATTGGGGTGCATGTATCTTTTTGAATTAGTGGTTTTGGTTTTTTTTTGGATAAATACGCAGGAGTGAAATTGCTACGTCATATAGTAGTTCTGTTTTTAGTTTTTTGAGAAATCCCCATTTTGTTTTCCATAGTGGCTGCACCTATTTACATTCCCACCAACATTGTAGGAGGGTTCCCTTTTCTCCACATCCTTTCCAGCATTTGTTATTTCTGTTCTTTTCAATGATAGCCATTCTGACAGGTGTGAGGTGATATCTCAATGTGGATTTAATTTCCATTTCTCTGATTAACAGTGTTGAGCATCTTTTCACATGCCTATTGGCCATCCTGTGTCTTCTTTGGAAAAACATCTATTCAGGTCTTCTGCCCTTTTTTTTTTTTTTTTTTAAAGAAGATGTTGTGGGTAGGAGTTTATTAAGTAATTAATTTATTTTTGCTGTGTTGGGTCTTCGTTTCTGTGCGAGGGCTTTCTCTAGTTGTGGCAAGTGGGGGCCACTCTTCATTTTGGTGCGCGGGCCTCTCACTATCACGGCCTCTCTTGTTGGGGAGCACAGGCTCCAGACGCGCAGGCTCAGTAGTTGTGGCTCACGGGCCTAGTTGCTCCGCGGCATGTGGGATCCTCCCAGACCAGGGCTCAAACCCGTGTCCCCTGTATTAGCAGGCAGATTCTCAACCACTGCGCCACCAGGGAAGCCGTTCTCCCTGTTGTTTAATCAGGTTTTTTTTTTTTTTTTTTGATGTTGAGTTGTATGAGCTATTTATATATTTGGATATTACCTCATTATTGGTCATATCATTTGCAAATGTTTTCTCCCATTTGGTAAGTTGTCTTTTTGTTGTGCTAATGGTTTTCTTTACTATGCAGAGCTTTTAAGTTTAATTAGTTCCCGTTTGTTTATTTTTGCTTGTATTTCCTTTGCTTTAGGAGACAGATCCAAAAAAATACTGCTGCAGTTTATGTCAAAGAGTGTTCAGCCTGTGTTTTCTTCTAGGAGTTTTATGGTTTCTGATCTTACATTTAGGTCATTAATCCATTTCGAGTTTTTTATTTTTTTGTACATGGTGTGAGAGAATGTTCTAATTTCATTCTTTCCTAGCACCACTTATTGAAGAGAGTGTCTTTGCTCCACCGAATATTCTTGCCTCTTTTGTTGTAGATTAATTGATCATAAGTGCATGGGTTTATTTCTGAGCTGTATTCTATTCCATTGATCTATGGTTTTGTTTTTGTGCCAGAACCATACTGTTTTGATTACTGTAGGTTTGTAATATAGTCTGAAGTCAGGGAACATGATTCATCCAGTTCTGTTTTTCTTTCTCAAAATAGTTTTGGCTCTTTGGGGTCTTTTGTGTTTCCATACAAATTAAAAAATTATTTGTTCTAGTTATGTGAAAAATGCCCTTGGTATTTTGATAGGGATTACATTGACTCTGTAGATTGCTTTGGGTTGTATGTTCATTTTAACAATATTAATTCTTCCAGTCCATGAACACAGTATATCTGTGTTCCATCTGTTTGTGTTATCTTCAATTTCTTTTATCAGTGTCTTACAGTTTTCCAAGTACAGGTCTTTTACTTTCTTAGGTAGGTTTATTCCTAGGTATTTTATTCTTTCTGATGCAGTTGTAAATGGGATTATTTCCTTAATTTCTCTTTCTGATAGTTTGTTGTTAGTGCCTAGAAATGCAAGAGATTTTTGTACATTAATTTTGTATCCTGCAACTTTATCAGATTCATTCATGAGCTCTAGTAGTTTTCTGGTGGCATCTTTATTATGTTGAGGTATGTTTCCTCTATGCCCACATTCTGAAGAGTTTTTATCATAGATGGATCTTGAATTTTGTGAGAAGCTTTTTGTGCCTCTATTGAGATGATCATATGGTTTTTATTCTTCAGTTTGTTAATGTTGTGTGTTTCATTGATTGATTTGCAGATACCGAAAAATCCTTGCATCCCTGGGACAAATCCCCCTTAGTCATGGTACCTGATCCTTTTAATGTATTCTTGGATATCTTTTTAAATTAAAAATTTTATCTTTTGTTGCTGGAAAATAGAAATTAATTGATTTCTCTGTTTTTATCTTATAACCAGCTATATTGCTAAGCTTACATTATTTAAAATAATTTATCTATAGACTCTTTTAGAGTTTTTTTATAACTATAAATAATGATAGTTTATTAATAATGATAGTTTTGCTTCTTTCTTTACAGCCATTATGGCTTTTTAATTTATTTTTCTTGTTTATTGGCTAGTACTTCCAGTGGAAGCAGTGATTGTAAATGTTCTTGTCTAGATCCATGTTTTTCAGTAATAACTTTTAAAAGTAAGTGAGGTTTATGATTCCATTTTGTGTGCCATATGTCTTCTGATGATGGAATGTGATATATTCAATTATATTTCTTATATCACATTATATGTGATAAGAAGTAAGGAGAAATATGTTTTATTTTTGTTGGGTTGTTGTGGTAGGTTTTGATTTTGCTCCTTTTTTCAGGGCGGCAGTTTGCCCTGGGACATCAATTCTTTGATAGATCTAAGAGTTGTTCATTTTATGTTTGTTCAGCTTTTTATTTTTTTAAATTTATTTTTAAAAATTTTACTGAATTATAGTTGATTTACAATAATGTATTAGTTTCAGGTGTACAGCAAAGTGATTCAGTTTTTCATATGTATATATATATTTTTTTACAGATTCTTTTTCATTATAGGTTATTAAATGATATTGAATATATTTCCCTGTGTTATATAGTAAATCCATGTTATTTTATCTATTTTATTTATATTAGTGTGTATCTGTTAATCCCATACTCCTAATTTATCCCTCTCCTCCCTTTCCCTTTCGGTAACCATAAGTTTATTTTCTATGTCTGTGAGTCTGTTTCTGTTTTGTAAATAAATTCATTTGTATTATTTTTTAGATTCTACATATAAGTGATATCATATATTTGTCTCTGCCTGACTTCACTTAGTATGATAATCTCTAGGTCCATCCATGTTGCTGCAAATGGCAATATTGCATTCTTTTTATGGCTGAGTAATATTCCATTGTGTGTGTGTGTATACACACACACACACACACACACACACACACACACACACACACCCCACACACACACACACACACACACACACACCCCCCCACATCTTCTTTACCCATTCATCTGATGGATACTTAGATTGCTTCCATGTCTTGGCTATTATAAACTGCTGCTATGGACATTGGGGTACATATATCTTTTTGAATTAGAGTTTTCATCTTTTCTGGATATATGCCTAGGAGTGGGATTGCTGGATCATATGGTAGCTCTACTTTTAGTTTTTTAAGGAACCTCCAGACTGTTTTCCATAGCGGCTGTACCAATTTACATGCCTACCAACAGTTTAGGAGGGTTCTCTTTTCTTCATACCCTCTCCAGCATTTATTATTTGTAAACTTTTTGATGATAACCATTCTGACTTGTGTGAGGTGATCTCATTGTAGTTTTGATTTGCATTTCTCTAATAATTAGTGATACTGAGCATCTTTTCATGTGACTGTTGGCCATCTGTATGTCTTCTTTGGAAAAATGTCTATTTATGTCTTCTGCCCATTTTTTGATTGGGTTGTTTGTTTGAAAGTGAGGTGTATGAACTGTTTGGATATTTCTGAAATTAACTCTTCATTGCATCATTTGCAAATATTTTCACCCATTCTGTAGGTTGTCTTTTCATTTTGTTTATGGCTTCCCTGCTGTGCAAAAGCTTTTGAGTTTGATTAGGTCCCATTTGTTAATTTTTGCTTTTGTTTCTTTTGCCTTGGCAGACTGACCTAAGAAAATATTGCTATGATTTATATCCAAGAATGTTTTGCCTATGTTCTCTCCTAGGAGTTTTATGGTGTCATGTCTTATATTTAGATCTTCAAACCACTTTGAGCTTATCTTTTTATATGGTGTGAGGAAGTGTTCTAATTTCATTGATTTACATGAGATTGTCCAGCTTTCCCAACACCACTTGTTGAAGAGACTGTCTTTTCTCCATTGTACGTTCTTGCCTCCTTTGTCAAAGATTAATTGACTGTTGGTGTGTGGGTTTATTTCTGGGTTCTGTCTTTTGTTCCATTGATCCATATGTCTGTTTCTGTGCCAATACCACGCTGTTTTGATTATTGTAGCTTTGTAGTATTATCTTAAGTCTGGGAGGCTTACGTCTCCAGCTTTGTTCTTTTGTGAGGATTGCTTTGGCAATTCTGGGTCTTTTGTGGTTCTATATAAATTTTAGGATTATTTGTTCTAGTTCTGTGAAAAATGTGATGGGTAATTTGATAAGGATCACATTAAATCTGTAGATTGCCTTGGATACTATGACCATTTTAACAATATTAATTCTTCCAATCCAAGAGCATGGGATATCTTTCCATTTCTTTGAATCATCTTCAGTTTCCTTTATCAATGTTTTATGGTTCTCAGCATGTAAGTCTTTCACCTCCTTGGTCAGGTTTATTCCTAGGTATTTTCCTTATACGATTTTTAAAGTTTTTTTTTTTTTTTTTTTTTTTTTTACTTTCTGATATTTGTTTGTTTAAAGTAATGCAAAATATTTCCGTAAATATTGTAGCCTGCTACCTTGCTGAATTCGTTTATCAGTTCTCATAGTTTTTGTGTGTAGTCTTTAGAGTTTTCTATATAGAGTATCATGTCATCTGCATATAATGACAATTTTACCTCTTTCCTTCCAATTTCAATACCTTTTCTTCTTTTCCTTGTACGATTGCTGTGGCTAGGACTTCCAGTATTATGTTGAATAGAAGTTAGGTTTATTCCTAGGTATTTTATTCTTCAGCTTTTTTCTTGTTGTGAGGATGGAAGTGACAAGTTCCAAGCTCTTTACATGGAGCAGACACCAAGAAGTCATTAGTATTTTTTTTAATACAAGTTGGCTGGCTTTCATTTATCTAATGTTGTCTTGCTTTTCATTTTTCTGAAGCTGTCTTTATTTCATTCTCATTATTTATGGGTATTTTTGCTAGATATAAAATTCTGCTTTGAAAGTCTTTATTTTCTTTAAAGATGTCATTTCATTGTCTTTTGGCCCTCATTATTTCTAGTGAAGAGTCAGTAATAGTTTTTATATTTG
Source organism: Globicephala melas (assembly GCF_963455315.2). Lineage (NCBI taxonomy): Eukaryota > Metazoa > Chordata > Mammalia > Artiodactyla > Delphinidae > Globicephala > Globicephala melas. The sequence continues at coordinate 63,476,861 of NC_083316.1, forward strand.
TTTCCTTGTATTTAATGTGCCCTTTTCCTCAGTCTGTTTTCAAGATAGCCTCCCTATCTTTGGTTTTCACCAGTTTTACAGTGGTGTGCCTCAATGTGGTTTTCTTTGTATTTATCCTATTTGGCATTTATTGAACTCCTTGGATGTGTGTGTCAATATTTTTCATCAAATTTGGGGAATTTCTTACCATTTTTTAAAATGTCCTGATCTTTCTTCTCCTTCTGGGAGATAGTCTATCTATGTATATGTAATCCATATCTGTATTAGACTGTTTTATACCATCCCAAGGGTCTTTGATGCTCTTTTTATATTTCTTCATTTTTCTCTGGGTTCTTCAGATTTGATCACTTTTGTTGACCTTTCTTTATGTTCTCTGATTCTTTTGCCATCTTCAATCTACTATTAAGCCTATCCATTAAGGTTTCTATTTTAGTTGGATTATACTTTTTCAGTTATAGAATTTGGGGGGGGGGCTTTCCAGTTTTATTTCTCTGTTCAGATTTTTAAAAATCTGTTTATACATTTAACCAGTATTTGCTTTTCATTCTTTAAATGTGTTTTCCTTTAGGTCCTTGAGTATATTTTAGAATAGATATTTTAAAGTGTTTTTGTGTTTATTCCAGTGTCTTGGCCATCTCATGGTTAGTTTCAGTTTTATAGGGGCTCACATTTTCCTGTCTTTGGTAATTTTTTATTTTGTACTGTCATTATTGATATGCTTTAGAGACTTTAGATTCTTTTAGCTTTTTTTAAAGGGATTTTTTTGCTGAAGAAGGCTTATTTATGTTTAAGCAGGCATTTTATGTCTGCTTACCCTGAGCTTGTGTAGTCTTTATTTTTTATTTTTTTTAACAGATGGATCTATGGATATCCTAAGGTGTTTACAGTCTGGCAGGACTCATTCTCCAAATCTGTTTTGCCTGTAGATTTTGTAAGAGCTTTGATTTGGCATTGCACAGTTCAGGTTAATGAGGTGCTAATGTGTATTTTGGTTGGTCTAGACTACCAATATCCCCTAACATTGCTTGACTTCTATTATCTCTGTTCTGTTCCCAACCATATAATAGCCATTTTCTGTTATGCCTCATCTAGGGTCACTCTATTAATGTGTTCTCAGTTCTGGTCCAAGGACTCAAAAAGTCCTTGAACACAGTCTCCTGATGCTCCCCTTTTTAGTGTCTTGACCACAGATTTCAGGTTTCCCTAAAGTCTTATCTCTGACTTCTCAGCCCAGTAGAGCAATTGTAGGCTTACTGGTCACCATGCAGAAATTGTCCCCAAGCAGAGAGCCTGGGCAGTTATGGGCTCACCTACTGAGTTTTCCTGTAGGGACCATGGTATTGTACTTCCTGTTGTCCAGAACCTGAAAACAATTGCCTCATACATTTTGTCTAGTTTTATGGTTGGTTACCATAACGAAAGGGCAGTTTGGCATCATTATTTCATCATAGCCAGAAGTGGAAGTTCTCACCTTTATTTGTTTAACCATTAAAAAAAAAAAAGAATCCTTAACACTGTGAAATATTTTTCATATTCCCTAACAGAAAACAACCATCAAGATGATTTAATAGATGGTCTAAAACTTGCATGGAACATATTTTGATAGCAAAATTTATGGCTTAGACATATAAATTTATATTCAGTAAAAGAAATGTGAAACATAACTCTCATTTTTAGATGGCTTAATGGTACAAATAACTCCAGAGACCATGGATGGCTTACGGCTAGCTCTACGAGAACAAAAAGACTTTAAAATTACATGTGGGAAAGTTGATGCTGTAGACATGAGAGAATATGTGGATATCTGCTGGGTAGATTCTGAAGAAAAAGGAAACAAAGGGTAGGAATTTTTTGTTACCAAAATGTAATTGATTTGATGGAGGAGAAAGGATAAAAACATCCTGTTAACAAAATTAAATATTTTATAAATAAATATAGAATTATACCATTAATTTAAATGCATATACTCTAATTAATAAATGCAGTCTGGGTTTTTCAAAAATGTACCTAACCAGCATCATGTGTGTTTTCTTAGCCAGGATGCTGTAAACTATTAAAGGGTGGACAGTTTGGGAGGGGGCAAATGATACACATTGTGTAGCAGTGTAGGCTTGATGCCAGGTCTGAGAAAGACAAGATACTTTGTCTGTTATATGGTACATTGAGGCACACACATATTCCCCCCCCCCAGACTGCCTTTTATATACCAGATATGTATTTTCATGGAATTATCTTAGGATTATTTTTATCAAATAAGTAATGGATTCCCTTTGGGTGTTTATTCTGTTTTATATTGATCCACTGTAAATGCAAACAACTGAATTCAATAATATGTACATTAGAGGCCTTACAGAATATTACTGCTATTCCCTCCTCTCTTTAGTTACCCATTTTCTTTCTTTTTTGGAGACTGGCTAAGAGATCTGGAGCAAAAAAGGAAGAGAAGGGCTAATGCTGAAGGATTCCAAAATAGAGTTTTGCAATTCATGAGACAGCTTTTCTGTTAGGAGACTAAGGTATTTTAAACCTCAGGTCTGAATTGGGCATATGAAAAAGTAGATATAATTTGCTACACAATCAAGAAATCTTGGTAAACGAATATGAGCTAAGTTTTAATTATTTTTTGTATAATTGAGATGTCTTACTGCTGCTTTAAATTTATAGCTTTCATAATTTTTATCCTCATTCCATTTGTTCAAGTCTAATAATTTACTTCATAGAAAGTACTTTGGTATTAAATAAATCTGTTCTATTATATTTTATTCTGCAGTGTTATTAGTTCAGTGGATGGAATATCATTACAAGGATTTCCAAGTGAAAAAATAAAACTGGAAGCAGATTTTGAAACTGATGAGAAGACTGTAAAGTGTACTGAGGTAACTTAGAAAGACGTTTCCTTCCATTTACATGCTGTGTTTGGATATGTTTTTGTTAATTTGGAGATTTCGCAGTACTTAACCTCTGAATGTTTAAGTGCAGCGTATTACACTTTCATTACACCTTGAGACACACATATCTCCACCCCAGACTGCCTTATATACACCAGATTTGCATTTCCATAGGATCATTTCAGGTTATTGTATGGTGGTACTGCCTGTCAGCTCACAGTTAAGTTTTCACGGCATTGCCATCTTTGTTTGTACAATAACATGTTATTTGACCATGGTGTTTTCATTTTTCTCTTATTTTACAAAAAATAAAATATTTTATAGATATCAGTTTATAATCAGCACTCACATATGAAAGTTAGTTTTGCATGTTCCAGTTTTTTAAAAATAAGAGAATATGAAACTGTAGCCTCACAGCCCCTTAGTCTACCTCCATTCTCCCCCTCACTCTACCTCCTGGGTCAGACAGTCAATGTTACTGATTTCTTAGGTATTCTTTGTGATTCTACACATGTAGAAGATAGAAACTATAGAGGGTATAGAAATTATAGAACATTATTTCTTTGTTTGATCTTAACTTCATTAAGATGTCCTTATGGGATGGTGATCTTATAGGGTGGGCTCATTAGTACCCTTCTTTAAACCGAGTTAACAAAGCTTTTGTTGCTACAAGTTAACTTTAGGCAAAAATAGCTAAGTCATTCCCATATTCCCTAATCTTTGGTTTTAAGTTTTTACTTATACTATAGATCAGGCTATATAGTGTGTATATATATATATGTATGTATATATATATAGATAGATAGATAGATAGATATAGACACACACTATATAATATTCCTAACTAGTGAATTTCATGGCACTAACATTGGAATTTTATTCATAAAGTTGAATTGAAGGTAGCAATTTTTGCATTTTTAAAGCTACTTCTAATCTTAATCATGACTTGTTTCCTAATTAAATACATTTCAGGTGTTCTACTTTCTAAAGGACCAGGATTTATCTATTTCAGCAACTCGTTATCAGTTTGCAAAAGAAATAGCCATGGCTTGTAGTGCTGCACTGTGCCCTCACCTGAAAACTCTAAAGAGTAATGGGATAAATAAAATTGGCCTCAGAGTTTCCATTGACACTGATATGGTGAGGCATGTTTTTGTGATGTCTTTTTGAAATGAATATATCTTATATTAAAATAATGCAAAGTTTTTCTTTAACCTTTTACTTTGAGATCACTGAAGAGAACTAAAGTTTGTTGAACGTTAATGTTCGGTACACACTTCCTGTACATTATCTCCTTTACTGTCCACAGCAGGGGCCAGCAAACTCTTTTTGGTCAGATAGTAAATAATTTAGGCATTGCGGTCTGTCAGATTTCTTTCACAACTACTTAACTGTGCCATTATAGTGTGAAAGCAGCTGTAGACAGTATGTAAACTAAACAGCTTAGCTGTGTTCCAGTGAAACTTTGTTTACAAAAACAGTTGGTGGGCCACATTGGCCCACAGGCCATAGTTTGCTGACCCCTGCTCCACAACATTCCTGCTTGATAAGTAGGGTTTTTAATTATGCTGACTAAATTCTATATTCATGTGACTTAAAACTACAAAAGTCTAAAAATGTTAAAAAAGGGAAATTTTCAGTTTTTTCCTCCCATGTAGGGAAAAACCTATTTCTTCCCTTCTATGTCTTTCCTGTGTGTCTCTTTCACTACTCACTGAAAACACTTCTGCTCACCAGATGTGTGGAGGCTTTCCCCCACCCCAGCAAGCAATTCTCAGACACAAGCAGGGTGTCTAAGAATTCAACTTAATTCTGACTTGATCTACCTGGAGATAGCATCAGATCCTACAGCTCTTACAAGACTGCCTCCTCCCCCACTTCATATATCAGTCAGTTATCACCTGTGCTTCTGACCAACCAGTTATGGATCAGAGCTTCCAATGACCCCCTCCTCCTTGGGTTCAATTAACTTGCTTGAGCGGCTCACAGAACTCAGGGGAACATTTGCGTATGTCTGTCAGTTCATTAAAGGCTATACAGATGAACAGCCAGATGAAGAGATACATGGGGCAAGGTCTGGTAGAGTCCTGAGCAGGAGTTTCTGTCTCCACGGAGTTGGGTGCGTCACCCTCCCAGTGTGGATGTATTCACCAGCCTGAAAGCTCTCTCAACCCACTTCTACTGAGATTTTATGGAGGTTTCCTCATGTAGGCATGATCAATTATTAACTGAGTTTTTAGCCCCGCTCCCCTCTCTGGAGAATGAGGGGTAGGGCTGGAAATTTAAAACTTCTAATCATGGGCTTGGTCTTTCTGGTGACCAGCCCCTATCTAGGAGCCCATCCAGAGTTGACTCAAAAGAACAAAAGATGCTCCTTCGTCTCTTATCACTCAGGAATTCACAACTTTTTTAGGAGCCCTGTGTCAGGGATGGGATCAAAGATAAATATTAGAATAAGAGATGTTACTGGTATTCTTATCACTTAGGAAATGACAAGGGTTTTAGGAGCTTTATGCCAGGAACTGGGGTCAGAGACCAATATATATTTTCTATTATCTCACAAATATATATATACCGGGACCACCTCATTAAACATGCTAGAGAGCAACATTCACACAGTACTCTATTTAATTGGTGACCTCTGGAGATATTAACTCCAGGCTACAATGTAAATGGTTCCCAGTAGAGTTGCATCAGGTAATAGCCCTGGAAAGATCGCCTTCCTACCCTTGACTCCTAACCCTTCAGTCCACTTCCATCCTCCCCCTCATCCTCCCTTCTTGGTCAGGCAGTCAAATGTTATCCATTTCTATGTATTCTTTGTAATTTTTTGCATGTATGAGCAATTAAGTTTGTACGTTCTTTTTGTTCTCTTCTCACTTTTTTTTTAACAGTGCTTCTTTAACTTAATATATCTTAGAGATATTTCATTTAACTACGTATTCTTTTTAAAGTTGCACAGTAGTAGTTGATTATATAAATGTACCATAATTTATTTAGTGCTTATGCATGTTTGGTATGTCCTGGTTGATATTTAAGGTATCCACAATATTTTGCTTTTGCATAAGTGTGAGTATATAAGAAATATTCCTAGAAGTAGAATTGCCGGGTCCAAGTATGTACTCAATAGATATTACCATATTGTCTCAAATAGAGGTTATGACAATTTATATTTCTACCACAATTTATGAGAGTGTTCTTTCTCTCACATCCTTATCAAAGCAGTATATAATCAAACTTTTGAACTTTGCCAATTTGATAGGTGAAAAGTGGTACTCCACTAGTATTTTTTTAAAATATTTATTTATTTCGTTGTGCCAGGTCTTAGTTGCAGCCCATGAGCTCCTTAATTGCGGCAGGCACGCTCCTTAGTTGTGGCACGTGGGCGCCTTAGTTGTGGCATGTGAACTCAGTTGCGGCATGTGGGATCTAGTTCCCTGACCAGGGATCAAACCTGGGCCCCCTGCCTTGGGAGCATGGAGTGTTAACCACTGCACCACCAGGGAAGTTCCAATCCAGTAGTATTTTAATGTGCCTTTTTAACTGTTTCTCACATCCAATATAATAGATTTCAGTCCAGGTTGTTCATTAGAATGGTCAATCTTTATTTTTTTTTTTTTTGGCGGCGCCACGCTGCATGTGGGATCTTAGTTCCCCGACCAGGGATCGAACTCACGCCCCCTGCAATGGAAGCGCGGAGTCTTAACCTCTGGACCACCGGGGAAGTCCCAGAATGGTTAATCTTAACATGAACAATTTCATATGTTGAAGGTTTGCTCTTCTTCAGGCAGGATGTGTTACAGTTCTTATTGGAAAAAAGAACTTACATTTTTATCTCACTATTAAAATTTCCTTTTTCAAGGAAGCACCTGATAATTACTTGAGTAAGCATTGTTAATTATTTTAGTCATATGTATTAAAATGTAATTTTCACCAGCAAAATTAAATTCAAATATTATTTTATGATAAATTCAAAATATTTTTAAGTAGATCTTTTTTTAAATACCATGGGGTCTTTATTTAAATCATGTTGACAATTATTCAAACCCTTGGTCTGCCAATGTGTTTACATGTTCATTGAGAAGAAACCTGAAGTATGAAGTAGTGGCAATTTTATTTTCATAGTATCTGTGGAAGGGACAATTATAATTTATGTAGTAGAAGAAATAAAGGAAAATGTAAAACATTATTTTATGAACAAAATATCAAGTATTTTCTTAACATGCTTAAATTGAATGATATTCTTAAATAGTTTTATATTCATCTGCTGAACAAAACAAGATTGCTCGCTTTCTAGGGTTGACTCATCAAGATTTTTTTTTTCCAGGTTGAATTTCAGGCAGGATCCGAAGGCCAACTTCTTCCTCAGCATTATCTAAATGATCTTGATAGTGCTCTAATCCCTGTGATCCACGGTGGGACCTCCAACTCTACTAGTTTACCATTAGAAATAGAATTAGTATTTTTTATTATTGAAAATCTTTTTTAGTGAAAGGACGTGAGTTGTATTATATATTGCAAACTGATTTGTTAAAACTAACTCCAGCACTAAAGCTGAAATGCCACAGACACTAAAAGTAAATATGTTTGATGTTTGAAACATGTAAGCTTTGCTTTTTAGGCAGGAATGATCTTTTAAAAATCATTAGCACAATATTTAAATCTCCAAAAATTTAAGAGATCCACAGTTTTTGAAGCTTTACACTTTACAAGTACTGAAAAAGACAAGGATTTCTTCTGTCTTTAAAAAATTTGTAGCATTTAACTGTGTTATTTAAATGCTAAGCCAAAGTACCTGCACTTAGGTATACCTCTTTATGCCAAGAATGATTTTAATGAAGGCTCTTTTCAGATGTAAGCTTGTGAAGGAACTACCTTTTTTGTTTATATGCCAGTTAAATTACTGGTTTCTAAAGTCTGTTAAAAATGTATTTCAATGGCACAGACCAGTTTCCAGATCTTAGACTTAATATGGTAATTCTTTGAATAAGGCAGATAACTTATTTGTATAATTGGAGTGGAGACCTACCTCCATGATTAGATAAACTGATTGTTTGCATTAAAATCAGAATTTTGCCTTTTTTCTTTTCAAATTATTATTTTATATATACATATATGGTTTTCTCTTTATTAAATGGGTATTCTTAAAGTAACTGTGGGTGCTTCAGGATTTTGTGCTTCTATAATTAAGTATATTGTTTTTATAGCAAGAACATGTGATTTGGTATGTGTTTTATAAATCTTTAATAATTTATAAATAGGTAATATTTTTGTATTGCAGTGCATTATTTTTCCTCCTTTCCTTCCAAAGTATACCACTGTATATACCACTTCTAAGAGTGATTGACGACAGGCCAGATGACCCTTGAAGTAGTCATTATGTAGCAATAAATGAAGCCTGAAACAGGTGTTTTTTTAACTTCTCCTTTAAACCTTGAAAGTTTCTTGGCAAGTCTACATATTTTCATTGACACCAATGTATTAAGTATAAATTTTAATGAACTACTTACTTTTGCATATTTTAAATTCTTTATATGGTAGTTATTTTTTATAACAGGATATTAACATAAGTTAAATTCTATGTATTTGAAACTGTTACAGAACTTTCTTCTTTACTTCAAATAGAAAAAAATTTTTAAAGTACGTTGTGTTAAAAAAGTAATGGTCATATTTTAGTTAATCCTGTCATTTAAGTTATTTAAAATAATAATCATTATTTTAATGCTTTTTTTATTCTAATGTGGAATATATATGTTTTTGTATCAAAAACACTCCTGTGTCTCAAGAAAAAGAAACTACACTAAATAGCCCTGTTTTAAGAAAGTATTTATGAAGCATCTCAACCTGAAGATGAAGTCAGGGTTATAACTCAGGTTCTTAGGTCTCAGTCTAGGAAAAAACTGAGAATTTGAATCAGTTTGGTCATATGATTCCTACTGAATCACATCTGTCGTACTAGCCAAAGACACAGCATGGAGGAAAATATCAGTCTTTTGGAAGTAACTACTTCATAAACAATGTAAAATGTTGCAGACATTAAATAAAATTAAGCAACATGATGTAATAACTTGTGAAATTTGTTGACATCATAAGCAATTGCATATCTAACTCAATTTGTTTTCTTTATATTTTTGTTTATTTTGCAGTATAAGTTAAGGGCACAATCTATGAATACTGAAGTTACTTTAAAATAACCAGAAGGTAGAGGACTTTTCCCATGATGGGATAGCTTTGGATTTGTTTCCCTAAAGTCTCTAAATTTAATGAAAATTGGAGTTACTGTGCCTTTGGAGGCACATTCTAAAGTATTCTTTGTAGATGTACAATATGTTTCTGAATGCATGTGGTCATGTTCTTCCCATTGATAATTTAAAATTTTAATTTTTTTAAAGGTGAAGAAATAGAATGGTTCTTTGTACTCAGTCTGCAATGATCTATTTTTGGTCTATGCCTTTTAAGAATACTGTCTTTCCAGAATTTTGAAATATTAAGTAAAATTTAGCCCATTTGCTTTTGCAGCAATCCAGCAGACTTAGTATATGCATATATGCTTGCTATATGCAGAGCACTTTAGTAGTCTTCATTGATTTAAAGATGAATAAAATAGTTCTTTCCCTCTTGGAGATGAATGTGTGAAGCAGATAATTAACAAAGTAAAAGTAATTGCTAAAATAGAGATATGACTTCTAAGTAGCTGGTTGGAAAACAATTCAGGAGGATAGCCATACTAATAATGAGAAGGTGTGGGCGTTAAACTTGTCTAGGCAAGAGCTGAAAATCTGAAGAGTCAGTAATATGTCAAAACATTCAACTTTCCCTTTTAAGGCAATTTACTTTAAAGAGTCTTCTGTGTTGTGTGAATATCTTACCTTATTTAATCATAAAAGTCATAATCATAAAAATCATAATTTAATCATAAAAGTAGTAGCCTGACTATGGTGTCTCAATTGCCTAAGTTTATAACAGCCTAGATTTAAATATTGTTTTATAAGTAAAGAATACAACTCTTCTTTTTTTAATAGTAATATAACTTTGATAACTTGACTCAAATTTTAAAGAGAAAATATCTTGAAATAAACCAGAAACCTCTAAACAGTCCTAGGTTTTAATTTTTTTCTTTGTGATTAAAGAAAAATGCTTCATATGTGTAATATATAAACATTCAAAAATCAGAAAGAAATGTTAAAAACTTAATATGTCTTACTGCCCACCTTGTATGCATCTACCTTGTTCTTCTCACTCTCCAATCTCAATAAGAAGTGATTTTTATTATTGTGTATCTTTCCAAGGTTTAGGTGCAGTAGCAGCAAATATATTTTTATTATCTCCCCTCATTTTTTATACAAAATATAGTGTGCTGTTTACACTGAAGAACACAGTGTCATCTCCTCAATTACTTTGATTTATGTGGCTTCTATTTAGAATCTTAAAGTTTTCACTGCTTCTCCAACCACTGTGTAATTGATAAAAGCAATCTTAATGGCAGAAAAGCAAGAAGAAAATCCATTACTGGAATTATGACCATATGTTTCCATAGGAGGATTGTTTTTCTCATAACAATTTTTTATGAAAATACTTGGAATGTTATTTTTTATTTGAGCTATATTTAAAACCTTTATTTTTTTTCCTACCCAACACTAAGCCTCACCATCTAAATTTATCTTTTACCACTTGACATTGGTGTTCTTTTTGTTTTGTTTTACATCAGATTTTTAGTAGTTTTAAATCTTCTCTTTATATTCTGTGTTTTAGATTTAGCTTGGAATGATACACAATTTAATATTTAACACCTTTTGGGAAACATTTTCTGAATTTGCATTGATAAAAATTACAGCTATATTTTCATGCTTTTTACAAATGAAGAAATAGTTCTAATTCAAGAGCTTTATTATGAACCTCCGAATATAGTAAAGTTTTTTTTTTCTTTCTTTTTTTGTTCTTTTGGTAAAATAAGGTGCTCGTCAGCTTCCAAGATAGCCCACAGTGATCCCTGCCTCTTGGTTATTCACACCCTTGTGTAGTCACCTCCCACACTGTACCACTGTTGGTCTTTGTGACCAACAGAATATGGAAGAAGGGATGGGATGTCATTTCCAATATTATGTTATAAAAGGTTCTATGGTTGCCATCTTTGGTGTATTTCTCCCCACTCACTCTCTTCATTTCATCCCTGTCTCCCCACCTCTCCCTCCCTGTCTGCCTGTCTCCTTCTCTTTCTCCTTCTCTTTCTATTGAGTCACTCATTCTTGGGGAAGCCAGCTGCCAGGCAAGTGGAAGGGGATCCTCCAACCCAGTCAAGCCTTCAGACTGCAGCCCCAGCCACAGTTTGACTGTAGCCTCATGAGAATCACCCAACTAAGCCTTTCTCAGATTTCTGAATCTCAGATATAAATGTCTGTTGTTTTAAGCTGCTAAATTTTCTGGTGGTTTATTACATGAAGCAACTAATATTAGCTAACTAAAACAAGATACCTATATCTTAGAGCAGCTATAAGTACAAATTTCTAAAAAAATAATAAAAAGATTAATTGCTCTGAAAAAATTAAGCATAGTTCTTATCAACATTTATGGATTCCATTCCACAAGTAGTATGTGTTAAGTACAGAGAATACCAAGAGAAAGAGTAGGGTTTGGCCATGTAGGGACAAAGATGCAATTGCGGGAAACTTCCTGTTTCTGGAAATTGCATGTTAGGATATTTAGAGCTATGCCATTGATAAAAACAACCAAAGCTGATTAAAATACAAAAAGGCATCTTAAAACATCAAAGAGATTTTTAAGACAGTATGGAACACCCAGTCCAAAAGTAAAGAGAAAAAGAGAAGTGAGCATGGGGCCCTAATATGACAGCCTAATGGGGTAAGGGGGACAGATATCAAAGTTCAAGGCCCACACAAGATGGTGAATCTAACAGGAATTGTGAATCTAACAGAAGAACTTCCCCACAGTAGGCTGAGACTCCCTCAAAGGGTTTCGGCCTTTAGATGAGGATGAATCAGAAATATAAATTATGTAAAATTGTAGCCAAGTTTAGAATTGCCTACATCACCCAAAGACTCTTAAGCATTTGACTTGCTTTAAGGTGGTCCCCCCCCCCAACACACAAACCAAAACAAACCAAAAAAACAGGCACATAAGGAAACTAGATTCCAGAGGCAAGAATTAGTAGAACAGTTAAATTCATATAGTCTTAGGTATTACATTTATGCTTTCTGTGTTTAAAGAAATAAAGTCAAGTGTCAAATACCTGTAGAGAATTGGAAACTAAAAAGTGATGGAACTAATTTGGGAAGTAACTAAATACAAATGTTGCAAGAATATATAAAAACTGAACTTTAAAACTCAGTAAATAGGTTTAAAGGCAGAACAGAATATAACCAATTGGAAGGATTTATAAACTAGAATATAGATCAGGAGAAATTATCCAGAATGCAGCATGGAGAAATAAAAAGATGGAAAGATGGAAAAATCAGGAAACATATAGAGGATACAGTGAGAATTCCCAACATCTGCTTAATTAGCTGCAGAAGGAGAGGGGAGGGTAGAACAGAACAAATACTTTTAGATATAATGTAGGCTTTTAAAAATTGATGAAATACATGACTACAGATTCAAGAAGTTAAAGAAATTCCAAACAGAATAAATAAAAAGGGATCTACACATAGGCACTTTAAAATAGGAACTGCCAGCTGGCACAGAGTCCAAGGAACAGTCTGCTCTCTCTAGTCAGAGGACAGAGAAGGGGGTTGGGGGACTATGAGACAGAATCCTTTTGAATTTACTTACCTTATTCCAGGAGAGCTGCAGAAAAACAGCAGCACCCCTCCCTCCCTACCATATGTAAACCCTATGGGGCAATGTGGACTTTCCCTGCCCTACCTAATCTAGAGACAGCAAAAAGGCAGCACCCCCCTCTCTACCCACTGTGCAATGGTGGCAGTCAGTGCAGGGCAGAACACTAGCAATGTTGTGGGGAAGCTAAAGCTCTGCCTTCTAGCCAGAACACCAAGAAGGGGTGATCTTAGAACCAGAGAGTGTGGGGAAGATCATTGATAGGAGGGAATTGAAGAAAGGAAACCTCTAAATTTGTATATAAAATCCTGAGATCACCTCCACACTGTGCATGTGTGAAATTGACCAGAAGCAGCCAAAGGTTTTGAAAACTGATCTACAGTATAGCTCACTATCCAGGTTTCAGACTAGCCACTGGGCGGTGCACAATTTGGGCAGATTAGAATGGTAGTGCAAAGTCACTGAGAACTAAATTTTTGGAACAATAGCCCACAGAAAGCAGGCCAGGATGTGTGGTGTGAACTAACTGGATTGACTGCCAGCTAAAACAAGACAAAACAAAAACACTCTTCTGAAGATTTAAACAGCACTGAGAATTTCATAATATTCAAAATATCCAGGAAATAATCAAAAATTATTCAAGATGCAAAACACTAGGGAAATCTTAAGTAACTCTCAAGGGAAAAGACAATGAACAAAAACCAATTCTGAGGTAACCCAAATGTTGGAATTATCAGAAGAAGACAAAAAGAATTAATTTAATCAGGTTCTACAAAGCAAAGCTAAACATTATTGAAATGAATGGAAAGATAGAAGTCTTCACCAAAGAAATCAAAGCTATAAAAAGAACCAAATGGAAATTTTAGAACTGAAGAATACAGTAAAAAAAATTACTGGAGATGATGGATGGAAGAGTCAGTAAATTTGAAGATACATGAGTAGAAACTATCCAGTCTGAATAACAATGAGAAAAAAAAGTGGAAAAAAATGAAGAGCTTTGAGGACATATAGGACAATATCAAAAAGTCTAATATTTGTGTCATAGAAGCTAGCTGAAAACTTCCAAAATCCCGTGAGTCTGGGTTTTCATGATTCACTCAACCCTGTAAGTAAACACAGCTAATTGGATGAGTGGCAATAATGCCTGACAGATTTGTTAACTTAAAAAAGAAAATATTTAAGCAGCTAAAGGAACCAAGATATAAAGTAATTAAATTCTCAATTCTCAAAAACCCTTTAACTTCAAGTCTGAGGGCCATTTAAAATTCATTGAATTAAATTAGTTTTTTGTTTGCTTTTTTTGTTCTTTTTGTTTTTTTGTTTTGCGGTACGCGGGCCTCTCACTGCTGTGGCTTCTCCCGTTGCGGGGCACAGGCTCCGGACGCGCAGGCCCAGCGGCCACGGCTGACGGGCCCAGCCGCTCCGCGGCATGTGGGATCTTCCCGTACCGGGGCACGAACCCATATCCCCTGCATCGGCAGGCGGACTCTCAACCACAGCGCCACCAGGGAAGGCCTTTTGTTTGTTTTTAATCACAATTTAGGGAGTTAGTAGGATCCCGTTTTAGCATTAACTTATGTGGAAGTAGGAATCCAGTGCAGAGACTCCCAATTTGGCAGAAGACATTTAAACATCTTTTGTCTGCTGAACTGCAGAATAAATCCAGGACAGGAATCAAAGTAAGTGGAAGCTATCAATGTAGGCATATTTAAAAAGAAATTTGAGGCAACCAGAGAGTAAAAACTGACTGCTTTATAGTTACGGGAATTTGCAACTGGGCTAGCAGAAAATTTGTCAATAACAAAACAGAAGCCAGAAAACTATAAAATATATATATTTAAGTGCTAAGTGGAAAGTAAATTCTAAGGCTAGCTACACTCTTATTCAAGAGTGAATTGTACGTACTGAATCAAAGGTCACCCACAGATGACCTCATCTTATTCCACTCCTCTAATACACATAATCTCACCACCTCTACCCAGATTGGGTTAATCAGAGCTAATATTATACCATTAATTCCTCTTTAAATATGTCATCAAAAGCAGCTCCAAACTATCAGGTCAATGCCCATTTTTCACATTCTGATCTTCATAAGGCTCTGTACATCTTTCTTCAGTGTACCATATACCCTTAACACATGCAACCCTTCCTTTGTGCAAAAAGATTAAAAGTAATTAGACACATATTTGCTATAAAATTTTCCAAACACTCAAAAAGTAGAGAAAATGGTATGATGAAACTCTACATACCCAACCTAAACACTCCTCAGATTCAACAATTACCAAGATTTTCCACTTTTGCTTCATCTATCTCTTGATTTCTTTGCTGGAGTATTTTCAAGCAAATCTTAGACATCATTATCTCATGCCACATATTCCACTATGTAGTTCTAAAAAATGGACAGTGAAGAGTAATTTTAATTGAGCCAGTTACTGTAAAATCTATGAAAATATTGACCTAATACGGTTATCAATAGGCCATAGAAACTTTTGTACTGCAACTGATACGATCTAGAACGTGAAAAGACAGCCTGCAAAATGGAAGAAAATATTTGTAAATCATATATCTGTTAAGGGACTTGTAGTCAGACTTTATAAAGAATTTTTACAATTCAACAAAACCTCCACAAATAACCTACTTTTAAAAATGTGCAAATAATTTGAATAGACACTTCTCCAAAGAAAATATATAAAAAGCCAATAAGCACTTGAAAATATGTTCAACATTATTAGTCACTAGCGATATACAAATAATGACCACAATGAGATGTTGCTTCATATCCATTTGGATGGCTATAATTAAACAAATAAACAGATAATAACAAGTATTGGTGAGGATTTGGAGAAATTGGAACCCTCATACATTGCTGGTGGGAATGTAAAATGTTGTATGTAGCTGCTTTGCAAAACTGTTTGACACTTCCTCAAAAAGTTAAACATAGAGTTACCATATGAACCAGCAATTCCACTCTTACGTATATACCTAAGAGAAATACATCTGCATAATTCCACACAGAATTTGTACAAGAATGTTTATAGCAGCCAAAATTCATTAGTTGCCAAAAATGGAAACAATGCAACAGT
Source organism: Globicephala melas (assembly GCF_963455315.2). Taxonomy (NCBI): domain Eukaryota; kingdom Metazoa; phylum Chordata; class Mammalia; order Artiodactyla; family Delphinidae; genus Globicephala; species Globicephala melas. The sequence goes on from NC_083316.1 coordinate 63,492,624, forward strand.
CCATCCATTGATGAATAGACAAATAAATGTGGTATATGCAAATAATGGAAATTTGGCCACAAAAAAATTTAATAAAGTACTGATACATGCTACAACATGAACCTCGCAAACATTATGCTAAGTGAAAGAAGCCAGTCACAAAACACTGTATACTCTATGATCCCATTTAAATGAAATGTGCAGAATGGGCAAATCCATAGAGACAGAAAGTGGATTAGTGGTTCCTTAAGGTTGGGGAGAAAGGGGAGTGACTGCTTTGGATGATGAAAATGTTCTAAAATTGATGGTGTGCTGGTTGCACAATTCTGTGACTACACTGAATTGTACCCTTTAAATGTATAACATTTTGTATCATTAGGAAATGCAGATCAAATTCAAGCCAATCAATTGTATATCTCAAGAAAGATTTTTTTTTAAGGTCAATGAAGTTGTTAAAATTTAGTGCTTTCTGAAACTCAAGAAATCATTTCGATTGAGCTTGAGAAAATCCAGAGAATACGGAAGCCTTATTGAAGACATATTGAAATAATTACAACTCGTCTGGAAAGACTTATGTATATTAAAATATGAAGAGCTGGGCGAGAAGGGCTGCCATTTGTGCTGTGTGTGAGGTGATGTATTGTTATCCTAATTTTACAACTGACGGATTGAGTGGTAGAGTTACAGAACCAGAATATGGCAGTGCTGCACTGCTAATTCACGTCAGTCTGACTCCACTGGCGCTTTTTCCAGTCCCAGCTTGGCTGTGGAAAGGAGTTAAGGAGGGCAAAGAAAGCAGTGGGTGGGAGAATCCAGCTGCTAGGAGTGTTTCTGAGTGAAAACCGGTAGAGAAGTCAAGAGGGGAACAGAAAACTTCCAACTTATCACTTCAGTCTCCTTATGCAGAAACGCTCATTTTTATGGAGATAGGATTTCATGTCATTTTTTAGGATGCTACTAAAATTAAAAAGAGAAAATATATCCAATTTGGAAATTCGTACCCCACAGCAGCAACTTGGCGTCTCAACCCAGCTTCTGTTTTCCCTGACGCCGCGTTCTTCATTACTACCCATTTCCTGACTACCTTTCAAAGGAGCGACGCGCGCGACACTAAGACGCGAAAACCATCCGGGAAGACGGCGCGCTGGCGAAACTCGAGCCGCCGCCTCTGCGCGTGCGCACCGCTCCTCGGCCCCTTCCGCCTCCGCCTCGGAAGCTCCTCCTAGGCGGCCGTCGGAGGCCACGGCAAGGTCTATTCCCTGTAGAGTCGGGTTTTCTCGCCATCTGTTACGGGTTTTCGGCGGCACCCACCGCTCAGCGCCTGCGCAGACTGAGGACCACGGTCACCATGACAGCGACCGCCGGGGCCCCTGGTAAGCGGTGCTCCCCAGGCTTCGGGTCTGGGACTGTGCTCCACACAGTGGGCTTGCAGTGGACGTTTTCTCCGGCCCGCTGCCGGTAGTTGGGGGCCCTTTGAGAGACTCCTCTGGCGGCACTCCTTCCTTGTCTGGATCTCGTGATCCGCGTTCTCTATGTTCTCCCAGAATCAAGCGGCCTAGAGCCTTGGTTCCCGGCGTGGGCGGTAAAGAAAAGCTTTTGGTGTGGCAAAGAATGGCAAGAATATTCTGACATTTTGTAAAGGAGTTTTTTTGTTTGTTTGTTTGTTTTAAGAGCAGTTTTAGGTTCCTGGGAATATTGAGCGGAAGACACGGTGATTCTCCATATACCCATACCTGACATACGCATAACTTCCCCATATCAGCCTTCCCCACCAGAGTGGTACTTTTGTTACAATTGTGAGCCTACACTGATGCATCGTAATTACCCAAAGTCCATACTTTACATTAGGGTTCACTCTTGGTGGTGTACGGTTTGTGGGTTTAGACAAATGTATAATGAATGACACGTTCCATGGTAGGGTATCATACAAAACAGTTTCACCATCCTAAAAATCCTTTGTGCTCCACCGACTTATCCTTCTCCCCCCAACCCCTGACAAACCACTGATCTTTTTACTGTCTCCATAGTTTTGTCTTTTGCAGAATGTCATGTTGTTGGAATTAAACAGTATGTAGCCTTTTCATATTGGCTCTTTTTCACTTAGTAATATGCGTTTAAGCTTTCCTCGTGTCTTTTCGTGGCTTGAGAGCTCATTCCGTTTTAGAGAGCAATAATATTCTGTTGTCTTGGTGTACCACGGTTTATCCATTTACCTACTGAAGGATATCTTGGTTGCTTACAAGTTTCAACAATTATAAATAAAGCTGCTATAAACATAAGTGTGCAGGTTTTTGTATGGACATAAGTTTTCAACTCCTTTGAGTAAATATCAAGGTGTATGATTGGCGGATTGTATGGTAGGAGTATGTTTAATTTTGTAAGGAACTGCCAAGCTCTCTTTTAAAGTGGCTGTACCATTAGGCTTCCCTGGTGGCGCAGTGGTTGAAAGTCCGCCCGCCAATGCAGGGGACACGGCTTCGTGCCCCGGTCCGGGAGGAGCCCACGTGCCGCGGAGCGGCTGGGCCCGTGAGCCAAGGCCGCTGAGCCTGTGCGTCCGGAGCCTGTGCTCCGCAACGGGAGAGGCCACAACAGTGAGAGGCCTGTGTACCGCAAAAAAAAAAAAAAGTGGCTGTAGCATTTTGCATTCCCACCCACAATGAATGAGAATTCCTGTTAGTCCACATCCTCACCAGCATTTGATATATCAGTGTTCCGGATTTTGGCCATTTTAATAGGTGTGTAGTTATACCCTGTTGTTTTAATGTGTGTTTTTCTGATGACATGGATGTGGAGCACCTTTTCATATACTTGCCATCCGTCTATCTTCTTTGGTAAAGTGTCTGTTAAGGTCTTTCGTCCATTTTTTAATGGGGTTGTTTTCTTATTGTTGAGTTTTAAGAGTTCTTTATATATTTAGGATAATAGTCCTTTATCATATGTGTCTTTTGCAAATATTTTCTCCCAGTCTGTGGCTTGTCTTTTCATTCTCTTGATGTTACCTTTTGCAGAGCAGAAGTTTTTCATTTGAATGAAGCCTAGCTTATCCATTCTTTCTTTCATGGATGGTGCCTTTGGTGTGTATCTAAAAGGTCATTGCTGTGACGTGACCGTAGATACAAAAATCTACAAAGGTCATGTAGATTTTCTCCTATATTATCTTCTAGGAGTTTTATCGTTTTGTATTTTACACTTAGGTCTATGATCCATATTGAGTTAATTTTTGTGAAAGTATGACGTCTGTGTCTAGATTCCTTTTCTGCATGTGAACGTCCAGTTGTTCCAGCACCATTTGTTGAAAAAGCTGTCTTTGTTCCACAGTATTGCCTTTGTTCCTTCATCAAAGATCAGTTAACTCTATTTATGTGGATCTATTTTGGGACTCTCTGTTCTGTTCCATTGATCTATTTGTCTATTCTTTTCACCAAAACCACACTATCTTAATTACTGTAGCTTTATAGTAAGTTTTGATGTTGGGTAGAGTCATCACTTCATTCTTCTTCAATATTATGTTGACTATTCTGGGTTTTTCCCCTCCACATACACTTTAGAATCAGTTAGTTGATATCCACAAAATAACTTGGTGGGATTTTGATTGGGATTGCTTGAATCTATAGATCAAGTTGGGAAGAACTAACATCTTGACAATATTGAGTCTTCCTATCCATGAACATGGACTATCTCTCCATTTATTTAGTTCTTTGATTTCATTTATCAGAGTAGTTGTCCTCATGTTGATCTTGTACATATTTTGTTAGGTTTATACCTAAGTATTTTGGTTTTGTGGGTTTAATGTAAATGGTATTGTGTTTTCATTTCAAATTTCACGTTCATTGCTGGTAAATAGGAAAGCAATTGACTCTTGTGTATTAAACTTGAATCCTTCAACCTTGCTATAATCACTTGTTAATTCCAGGAGTTTTTGTGTTGATTCTTTTGGATTATCTGCATAGACAACCATATCTTTGTGAACAAAGCAGTTCATTTCTTCTTCCCAGTATGTACACCTTTTATTTCTTTTTGTTGTCTTAGTGCATTAGCTGGTACTTCCAGTATAATGTTGAAAAGGAGTGGCGAGGAGGGAGGAGTATTACTTTTTGAGATCTTGGTTGAAATGAAAGGAATGTGACATTTACCTGACCCATAATTTCAGCAGATGAAATAAGGAATAGTTTGAGCAGTCCTATTCCTCTTTGGCAATTGGGTGAGGATGAGGATAGGAGATGTAGACAAAGTGATGTGGCCAAGCATTATTCCAGCTTTTTTTTATGCAGCCTTTAGAAACTGGTAGTTAGTGTGTCTCTGTTGTTTGACCCCAGAGTTAGAGGTGTTTTTTTCTTTCACTTTTTTAAAATTGAAGCATAGTTGATTACGGTGTTGTGCCAATCTTTGCTGCATGGCAAAGTGACTCATTTATACACATATATACATTCTTTTTTTATATTCTTTTCCATTATGGTTTATCCCAGGAGACTGCATATAGTTCCCTGTGCTATGCAGTAAGACCTTGTTGTTTATCCATTCTAAATGTAATAGTTTGCATCTACCAACCCCAAACTCCCAGTCCATCCCTCTCCCTCCCCGCTTCCCCCTTGGCAACCACAAGTCTGATCTCTGTGTCTGAGTCTGTTTCTGTTTTGTAGATAGGATCATTTGTGCCATATTTTAGATTCCATGTATAAATGATGTCATATGGTATTTGTCTTTCTTTTTCTGACTTACTTCATTTAGTGTGGTAATCTCTAGTTGCATTCATGTTGCTGCAAATGGCATTATTTCATTCTTTTTTTAAAAAATAAATTTATTTATTTTTAATTTTATTTTATTTTTGGCTGCTCTGGTCTTTGCTGCTGCACACAGGCTTTCTCTAGTTGCGACCAGCAGGGGCCACTCTTTGTTGCAGTGCACGGGCTTCTCAGTGCAGTGGGTTCTCGTGCTGTGGAGCATGGGCTCCAGGCACATGGGCTTCAGTAGTTGTGGTACAAAGGCCCAGTAGTTGTGGCTCGCAGGCTCTAGAGCACAGGCTCAGTAGTTGTGGCACATGGGCTTACCTGCTCCACGGCATGTGGGATCTTCCCGGACCAGGGCTCGAACCCATGTCCTGTGCATTGGCAGGCAGATTCTTAACCACTGCGCCACCAGGGAAGCCCTGTTTTGTTCTTTTTTATGGCTGGGTAGTATTCCATTGTATACATGTACCACATCTTTATCCATTCGTCTGTCAATGGACATTTAGGTTGTTTCCATGTCTTGGCTATTGTGAATAGTGCTGCTATGAACATAGGTGTGCATGTATCTTTTTGAGTTATAGTTTTGTCTGGGTATATGCCCAGGAGTGGGATTGCTGGATCATGTAGTAATTCTGTTCTTAGTTTTCTGAGGAACCTCCATACTGCTGCACCAACTTATATTCCCACCAACAGTGTAAGAGGGTTCCCTTTTCTCTATACCCTCTCCAGCACTTGTTATCTGTAGACTTTTAATGATGGCCATTCTGACTGGTGTGAGGTGGTACCTCATTGTAGTTTTGATTTGCATTTCTCTAATAATTAGTAGCATTGAGCATCTTTTCATGTAAGTACTGGCAATCTGTATGTCTTCTTTGGAGAAATGTCTATTAACGTCTTCTGCCCATTTTTTGATTGGGTTGTTCATTGTTTTGTTGTTGAGTTGTATGAGCTTTTTGTATATTTTGGATATTAAGCCCTTGTCAGTCGCATCATTTGCAAATATTTTCTCCCATTCCGTGGGTTGTCTTTTCACTTTTTTGTTATGGTTTCCTTTGCTGTGCAAAACAGTTAGAGGGGTTTTAAGCCAGGCAGTTCTACTCCAGAAGGTTACAGTATCTTTTACATAAACATAAGTAGTCACATCAGACAGTTTTGGTAATACATTCTTTTTTCAGTTTAAATTTTTTCCTGATTGTAAACATAATACGTGCTCATTATAGAACATTTATACAGTAAAGTATATTGAAATAGGAAAACAATACATAGTGCCCATATTCAGAGGTACCATTAGTTAACTTTTTGGTATATTTTCTGACAATCCTGACTTTTAAGAAAATATAGGGAATTCCCTGGTGGTCCAGTGATTAGGACTCTGCACTTCCCCTGCAGGAAGCCTGGGTTTGATCCCTGGTGGGGGAACTAAGATCCCATAAGCCGTGTGACATGGCCAAAAAAAAAAAAAACCATATAGTTAAGATTGTAGTATACATGCTACCATATACTGTCTTCTCATTTTTGTTCTTCTCCCACTTTGTTTTTAAACATACAAACTAGTTTTTTAGAGCATTAGTTTTTAGTGGCATAGAACAACACAAATTTATTATCTTATAATTCAGGCGGCCCGAAGTCTGAAATGGGTCTAGCTAAAAATCAGTGTCAGCATGGCTGCATTCCTTCTAGAGGCTCTAGGGGAGAATCAGTGTCCTTGCCTTTTACTATCCTCTAGAGACTGCTTGAATTCCTTGGCTCATGGTCTCATCCTCCATTTTCAAAGCCAGCAGTTGCTGGTCATGTCTTTCTCACATTGCATCACACCGACACTGACTCTCCTGCCTTCCCTTTCACTGACAAGGATCTTATAAGATGTTTAATGTGATTAAATTAGGCTCACCTGGATAATCCAAGATCAGCGTCAACTGATTAGCAACTTTAATTGCACATGTAACTTTATTTCGCCCTTGCTGTGTAACAACATATTCACAGTTCACAGATTAGGATATAGACATCATTGTGGGGGGAGGGATCATTATTCTTCCTACTGCAGTACCTATACATACGGTTCTCCACCTTGCTTTTTTCTCGCTTAACATATCTTTGAGATTATTCTATATTACACATATGGATCTGCCTCATTCTTACTAATGGCTGCATTGTGTTCCATTGCATGGATATACCATAATTTATTTAGTGAATTCATTGTTGCTGAATATTTAGGTTATTTTCACTCTTTTGCTGTTACAAGCAATGCTGCAATAAATATCCTTATATCAAATGTGTCATTTCCTACATATTACAAACATATCTGTCAATGGGATAAGTTTATGAAAGTGGAATTTCTGGGTCAAAGGGAGGATGTATTTTTCTTTTTTTTTTTACTTTTTAAAAATCTTTATCGAGATATAATTTGTATACCATACAATTCACTCATTTCAGGCATAGAATTCATTGGTTTTTAGTATATTCAGAGCTGTGTAACCATCACCACTATCAATTTCAGAGCAATTTCATCACCACAGAAAGATGTAAAAATTAGGGGAGGTCACATATAGGAACTCTCTAGTTTTTGCTCAGTTTTTTCTATAAACCTGAAACTGCTCCCACTAAAAGTCTTAATTTTTAAAAATTACAAGTAATTTTGCCTTTCTCCTGGCCCTATTTTCAGAATAACAGTTTACTTAAAATAGTGATAATACCCTAGATTATAGGTAATTAGAGTCTGAAATTCTGTGTATATGAAAAGATATATACAGTTGTGGCTAAGTGTAAGGTACAGTTTCACCCATTAACTGGGCAAGGAGAACTTTTTGCTTCAAATGTTTTTAATTTCTGGAATCGTGGTATTTTATTATTAATCTGCAAGTTACCCTTATAAAAATTTTGAATCCAGTGTGTTTAGTTGGAAGGTGTCAAGGATACATCTAGCATGTGCTATTAACTAACATTTAGTTTTTTTATGGTAACATGCATGATTACCATTTCTGTGAGATTTTTGGCATATCTCAAAAACTTCATGTTTAACAGCCACATCAATTACATATTTTATCATGAGGATATACTGTGATTTACTTTTTCCCATTGTTGGACATTTCCGTTTTAGCCAGTAGTTACTGTACCTTTTTAAGATGCCTAAGTTAAACATGTAAAAAATGATGGCCATGTATTTTCATCTGAGTCTGAAAGGTCTGTGACTCTCTTGCTTATGCTGAAAAGGGGCATGTGTTTTGTATAGGAGACTGCTTGGATAGTGGATGCTACAGCTAACTGTTTAGTTTCTTTATTCTGTAGCCCAATATGCAGAGTGGTTACTGAGTTCCATGCATGTTACTTAGAAGTTATTTTCATATGCCCCTCCATTCTCTTATCAAATTTTACTTTCTCTCAATGTCTTATCATCAGTTTGTGATGGCCATTTTTAGGTTTTTAACTGTTGTTAGGTGGAATTAATAAACAAATAATTAAATGGAAGATATAATCTCATGCATAGGGAATTTGCAGCCATTTGGTAGCCACTTAAATGTTTAAACCAGTGAACAAGAATTGGCGGGGTAAGATTATAGATACCTCTTTCACTGTTTTTCAGTCTTTTATCCTTCTTATATTGCGATATGGCATAATATGGAGTAGAACTGATTCAAGTATTTTAGTCTTGGTTAACTCACATTTTAATGCCTAATTAAGAAAAAAATCTGGTCTGCCAAAAAAACTAGTCGATAGTTATGGGAATTACATATATTTGTACATGCTAGATAAATCTATAAATACTAACTCAGAATTTACTTAGTCACTCATGTAAGTGTTGTTGACATTTATAATTTGAAGGTGAATATGCTTAAATGTGTAATTTAAGATTCTAAATGGTTAATATAAATATAGAATGGAGCCTCAGGTGGAGAAGACAATTAAGTTCTACAAAATTTAGAAGCTTTTTTTAACATAGAATTGGCTTTATATACACTTTGCTTATTTATGGGGCCAGGATTGGAGAAGATACCATGTGAAAATTCCTGCTTTAAAATATCTGCTTCTTACCAGTTTTTTTTTCTTCCTACATATTTCCTCACAGTTCTGAGGTTCAGACTATCCTATATGTTTACTAATTATTACTTACATCATAAATAGCCTATTTATATATAAATATATATTTTTATACTTGCCACATCTTCATACTTGTTCTTAATTTTTTAAAATCTTATATTTTCCCAGTTTTATTACTTTATTTTTCTCTATCAATATATGCTGTGCCCTTTTTTTATTAAAAAAATTTACCCTATAAAAACTTCTTTTTAATATAAATGCTGTTATTTTAGGATCTTGGAGTGAAAACATACTGGAATATTTTCTCAGAAATAACCAGATCACAACAGAAGATGGCGCCCAGATCATCTGGTATCATGCGGCTAACCACAAGGTGCAAGTGAATGAGGCACTGAGAAGTAAGTCATTAGTTACTTGTATTTACATTAGATTATAGATGAAGTCAACTGTTTTTAAAAAAAATATCTGGTCATATTTGCAGGTGCCAGAGACTTAGATGATTCAAGTGTAAATTCTTGGCTAACATAAACATTTTTGTAAAAGATCTCATTTTATTTACAAAATGAACAAGTTTCCATAATGGAAGAATTTTCTCATTTTCCAGAAGTGATTTACCGTTTCTATGCCTTATTTAAAACTCTCATATGTTATTACATTTGCTTATATATTGTAGTGATTTAGGTAAAATTTTTAAGGTCAGGTTGTATGTCGTACATACATATTTTTGTGTCTTTCACAGTGTACTAAGGAGAAGCTCAATAAATAGTTGTTGGATGAAGTCATTGAATACTAATTTATAATGCCTTGGGCAATATTTATGCCTAGGCTAGAAACCAAGCCTTTTGGTTTACTAGCTCCATCTGTAATCAGATGATTACTGTAGCAGTTTAGTTAGCCTTTTGCTATGAAAAGGCTAACTAAACTGTTGGCTGCAGCAGCTTAGGAGAATGAAAGCAAATCACCAGAGGGATAGGGCACCCCTTGAAGTGCCCTGTTCCAACAGGAAGAATCCCTTGTAACCTTGTGTTTTATTGTAAAAATTTACACATTTTTTGCATCTTAGTTATGTACTGGATAATGTATCTAAATATGTATTTCTTTTATTGTAAAGATACTCTTTTAAATTGCTTTTCTTTGTTCCTCAAAGGGAAGAACCTTGTCTTCTAATATCCCTAATACCTAAAACAGTGCCTACCACATAGTAACCAAACAGTGATTATTTAATAAATAAATTTTAGCAAAAGCAATGCTTCAGGAAGATGTTGATTAGTGGCTGCCTGGAGCTGATAGGAATAGGGACTAGAGAGTAAATGCTAATGGGTACAGCGTTTCTTTCTGGGGTGACAGAATTTTTCTGGAATTAGCTGGTGGTGGTGATGGTTGCACAACTTTCTGAATATTTTGCAAACCATTGAATGGTACACTTTATTTTATTTATTTATTTATTTGTTTGCATTGGGTCTTAATTGCTGCACATGAGCTTTCTCTAGTTGCAGACTTTCTCATTATGGTGGCTTCTCTTGTTGCGGATCACGGGCTCTAGGCACGTGGGCCTCAGTAGTTGTGGCTCACGGGCTCTAGAGCACAGGCTCAGTAGTTGTGGCGCACGGGCATAGTTGCTTCGTGGCATGTGGGGTCTTCCCAGACCAGGGCTCGAACCCGTGTCCGCTGCATTGGCAGGCGGATTCTTAACCACTATGCCACCAGGGAAGCCCTGAATGGTACACTTTAAAAGGATGATGTTATAGTATGTGAATTATGTATAAATTTTTTTAAATGGATAAAAGATAGGAATAATACAGCTGTCATGTACAGACAATATGGTTGCATATATAGTAAATCAAAAAGATTCTACAGATAAATGATTATAATTCATAGGTTAATTTAGACAATCTGTCTTTTTTGACAGTATAAAATCAGAACAAAATAAATTTTATTTCTATATAACAACTAAAAATTTGGAAAAAATCTTAAAAATTTACAATTTGTAATAGTAAATGCGGAAGCCTCATCCCTAGAAATAATTTAATTAACTATGGATCATTTACTTTTAGCCAAGTTTTAAAAATGACTTATGGCAAGTCATCTCCAGTTGCTGGAAGTCTGGTGTTGATCTGGGAATTTTTTATAGGTTACTTAGTTTTCAGATAATATCCTCTTTACCTTCTCTTAGGCAACAAGAGCCCCAAGTTTTATAGTTTGGGGGATGTTTTTCATCCAGTCCCTTTTCTCAGCTCTGGCTAGTCTTGCAATTTCTTTCTAGTCCAAAGGAAAGAAAACAGATTCCTGGAGACATGTATTTCATTGGTTTATCTTATTTCTCCCAGAATACTTAAATTTAGTACAACTGTTATTAATGAAGCTGTTTCTATTTTGATTAACATGTGATACTGGATTTTCAACAATGTCTATGTTTTAAAAAAACAAAGTACAGGAGGAACAATGTAAGAGTGTCATTTGGTGTTGCATTGTCAACACATCCGACCTCAGAATAGTCAAAATTGTTTAAAAAAGTTATTACATATAATGTAATTTTTTTTGTTATAACATTGCTGCATGTAGATTTTTAAAAAATATATATTAAAAGAAATGCTGGTTAAAAAATTGAAATCATCAAGTCTTTTTGAGAATAAAAAATGTAGTTTTTAAAAAAAGGCTTTGTAACATATTTAGGAAAAGTGTGACTATAGTCATCAACTAAATGTATTAAAAAATATAATAAATTGCTGCATTAGAGCATGTAAACAGTATAGGCAAGATAGATAAATTTAACTTCATTTCTATAAACATATTTCTTTGAGTTTTGTTTTGAGTGTGAGTAGCAACTATTTGGGATTTTCTTGTGCAGAAAATCTGAAAAAACAAAGCTGTTTTCTACTGTCTGGCTCTTGTCACAAGCTGGGGCTCCTGTGGTTGGAGTGATAATCTTGATGTGCAGACTTCCTCATCTGGCTCTCCCTGAGTTGGGAAATATGGTGACCAGGCAGTCTCCCAAAGGAGAAGCATTCCCTGACCTTCAAAAGGCTTCTGCCCAAGGACCAGGGGTGGGAGAATAGGGAGAGAGGCTGGACAGCTCACAAACATGTCTCCAGGCCAGGCCTCCCTCTCTTCTGTATTAGTCTATCCAACTGCTTAGTTGGTGTTTTCACTTAGAGAGTTCTCATGCATCACAAATTTAAATTATTCAAAATGAAATTCTTAATTATGTCTACTAACCTGTACTTCCTATGATCTTTGCTATCTCAGTAAATGGCACCATAATCCACATAGATTCTTTTGTTTGTTTGTTTGTTTGTTTTTGGCCACACCACGCATCTCGTGGGATCTTAGTTCCTTGGCCAGGGCCCACGGCAGTGAAAGTGCCAAGTCCTGACCACTGGAATGCCAGGGAATTCCCCGTGTATTCTTAAGCCAGAAATCTGGGAATCATCTATTCTATGTTTTCTTTATTTCTTGCATCTGCTCTATTATCCAGACATTATAATTCTATTCCAAAATATATTTTGAATTAGTCCACATCTGTCCATCTCTGTTGTCATCATCCTAGTTCAAGCCACCATGATCTCTTACCCCTACTGCTTAGCTTCCATTCTTATTCTTAAAAGAGACCTTCAGGAACATAATTTACATGGTACCTGAGACTCCTTGTCACTGCCATTTAGTGATTTTTTTTTCTATTCATGGGAAATGAATGGAGTTAATAGAGACACTGACTATTACTGTTAAGGAATTCCAAGGCCTATATGCTCCTTTACAACTGCATTGATAGAGAAGATGGAATGCCTACATATATTGTGCTAAGTACCACTTTATTGAGAAGTCATGTTTGCTTAATTTTTATGAAATTAGACAGAAGCTTGACCTATTGCATCTCAAATATAACTCTGTTTAACTTTTTTTGAGAAACTGCAAGCTTTTCTGAAGCAGCGGCACCTTCTTACATTCCCACCAACAGACTGGATGAGGTTTCTAATCTCCCCATGTCCTTGTCAACACTTGTTATTGTCTTTTTCATTATAGTCTTCCTAGTACTTGTGAATTGGTATCTCATTGTAGTTTAGATTTGCATTTCCCTGAAGGTTAATGACGTTGAGCATCTCTTCATACGCTTATTGGAAAATGACTTATATATGCAGCTGGGTAGCTTTTTCAGCCTATTTCCTGCCAATAGAAATTTGAGAGTTCATAGGCTTCTTTTCGTTTTGAACTGTCTCTCTCTTTTTTTTTTTTTCAGGTCCAAGTGGATACAGCTCTATTAAAAATGTACTAGTCTTTCTATATATCAAATTATAAACCATCCCTTTAATCAAAAACCTTATTGCTGGATCTCTTTGGGGTAGGCCTCTCTCTACTTGGTCTGCTAGTTAGGGTGCTATGGGATAACACCCTTAAGATTCTATAATGTTCTTTTGTCTAGCTATGTGGCATCATCTTTCTGAAGTCTTAATAAAGGGTCTTGTAGCTGTATCCTTGGTTTGGTCTTGATCCCGAGGCCGTGGTTTACTAACAGCATCCTGGATTTGACTTTTGACCTGAGGCGTTCTCCTACTTTGAGAATCTCCTGCCAGCTGGAAAGAATGGTTTTATTTTCTAACTCAGCACAAGTCCTGAGTTGGAAATATTTCCTCTCTATGCTGCTTAAAATGTAAATAGTTAATTATTTAACTCAGCTCTTTCTTCCCATTCTTTATCATAGGAGCTAAAAGAAACTCCGTTGGCATTTTCAACATTCTGCCTGGAAACCTCCTTAGCCAAATCCACAAATTGACTAGGCACCCTCTCTATCTTCCACCAGTTGCTACAAGTGCCAACGTGATCAAAAGTTTCACCACTACGTGAAAAGAATTTCCTCACTGCTCTTCTAACTTGCTTTAACAGTGCCTTTCTAGAATCTGCTGGATCCCAAAACCAGTGTCACAGGTTTCAGGTTTTTGTTATGGCAGGGCCCCACTTCCAGGTAGCTATTTCTGTTTGTTTTCTGTTGCTGTGTAATAAACTACCCCCAAAACTTTGTGGCTTAAAATGACAGTCATTTATCATTTTTCATGATTTTGTGGGTCAGCTAGTGGTTCTTCTGTTCCATGTGGTATAGATTGGGAGCACTCATGTTGCTGCATTTGGCTGGGAGCTCAGCTGGGCCTAGAAATTCTAAAATGGCCTCACTCACATGTCAGAGACCTTCATGCTGTCTGTCGGGCAGGAGGTCTTAGTTTTCTTCCATGAGGCTTCTCTCTCTCCATGTGGTTTCTGAGTCTTCAGTAGTCTTACCTGAACTTCTTTACATGGTAGCTGGCTTTCAAGAGGATGAAAGCAGAAGCTGCCAGGCCTTTTAAGGGCTTGGCTTAGAACTGAGAGTTTTACTTCCACTACCTTCCACTGGTCAAAGCAAGTCACAAAACCGGCCCAGACTCAAGGGGAGGAGAAAGAGATGAGGAGAGAGGCACATACATATCGGAGGAATTGTTGTCAGCCATCTTTGGAGTTAGTCTATCAGAGCCTGCTAAGCACACTCACACTAAGTGACTGGTAAAGCTCTTTACCCATTCCAGGGATGTGTGCTTTTAAATAGTAGCCAAGCTTTAGGTCAAGGAACTGAATCTATAACATACAATTTCAAACATAAACATCTGTAGTTTCTAATTTGAGGAGTGAGAAGATAAAAGTACTATTTTTGTTCTCAGAAGAGTCAACAAATACTTATTAAGCCTCCCTTTGTATTCTCACTTTGCCATATACTGGGAAGAAATTAAATATTAGGACAACAGCTTGAGTGTGACCTAGGCAAAGGTATTGCACTCCTCACTGCCTGTTTGCTCACGTGTAACAAATAAGTGCAACATGTAAGGCTTGACATAGTACCTGGCACCTAGTCTTTTACTCAGGAAATTTTATTTTCTTTCCTTCCTTTTATCTTCCTCAAAAGGATACTGAAGGGCTTCCCTGGTGGCGCAGTGGTTGAGAGTCCACCTGCAGATGCAGGGGACACGGGTTCGTGCCCCGGTCCGGGAAGATCCCACATGCCGTGGAGCGGCTGGGCCTGTGAGCCATGGCCACTGAGCCTGCGCGTCTGGGGCCTGTGCTCCGCAACGGGAGAGGCCACGACAGTGAGAGGCCCGCGTACCGCAAAAAAAAAAATAAAATAAAAGGATACTGAATATGCCATCTCTTACAGTCCCTATTTTATTAGCATTAATGTAAGTTCTTTTATCTGGACAGGTACTGCTCATATGATAGAGGCTGATGTCATTTTTCCAAGTGCTGGATCAGAACATGGCCAACCAATCATGGCTCATCCTCCTGAAACAAACAGTGATAATACTTTACAGGAATGGCTGGCTGAAGTTATAAAAAGCAATAAAGGCATCAAACTGGATTTTAAGAGGTATTTGTACAAACATGTTCAGTCTCCTAGTTGTTATAGAATAACAATATGGAAAAAAAATCAGTAACTTCATATATCTGTGCCTGACTAAATAACTTTATACTTTATCTAAACTGAAAATGGAATTGCAAGCTAATATGTTTCAGGAATGGACCAAAGACACACTGAGTTGTTTGCTAAAATTGTTTCTTGGGAACCCTTTAAGGCTAAAATTAAGTTAATTTTTATATAGGAAGTTATCCTAAGTGACCATTGTAATAGTAGAACGGTAAATTTAAAATACCACTTTCATTAAAAAGTAGTTCGAGAGAGAGATTTGGCAGTAGTTGGGGTAGTTAGTGCGTTTCCTACTTGATTTGTGTTATTATATTTTTGGAAGGGGAATTATCTAGAATTCTTTAATAATTGAAAAGTTTCTTTAAAATAATATTTTGGAAACATTGATAATGAAGAGAGCAAGATTAAGTGTTGTTTCCTTCCCTGTGGCTATCACGGAAAATTTTACTTCTGTGGTATTTTCGCAGTATAAAAATTAGAGGGAAAGCCAGGAATTTATTGTGACACCATAAAAGCTCACCATAAGGCCCATGAAGGCAACTGCTATGAAAATCTAGGATGTGTGGTAATCCTGCCTTATCTTTGAACAATATTTTTAAATTAAATTATCTCAAGAAATTAATAAGGATTTGGAGCTCTTACTCACAGGGTTTTTAAGATTACTCTAATCAGTTGTTGCGGGCCTGAGTGTACCAGTCAACCTCTTTACACTGTTGGTGAATGAAAGCTGTTTCAAGATCTTAAAGCTTTTAGAGGAGTGAACGGTCCAACTCCATTTTCTTGACAAAGAAACTTAGTCCTAGAGAGGTTAAGTGACAATAGCTAAGCTTGAGAGCTGAGCTAGGACCAGATCCCAGGTTTCCTGGAGCCAGTCCAGTGTTCTCTGTACTGTGAAATAAAGCATTTAATCATTAGTGCTTGGTGAGCTGAATTTTAGAGCTCCTTGTCTTTCCATGTGCTCAGTTTTTTTTTTTTTTTTGATGTTTACTATTGCCCGTAGACTTGCTCTCTGTAATATATTCTTTTTTTAAAAAAATTTATTTATTTTATTTATTTTTGACTGTGTTGGGCCTTTGTTGCTGCACACATACTTTCTCTAGTTGTGGCGAGCAGGGGCCACTCTTCCCTGCAGTGCATGGGCTTCTCATTGCGGTGGCTTCTCTTGTTGCAGAGCATTGGCTCTAGGTACTCGGGCTTCAGTAGTTGCAGCACGTGGGCTCAATAGTTGTGGTGCATGGGCTTAGTTGCTCCGCAGCATGTGGGATCTTCCTGGACCAGGGCTCAAACCCATGTCCCCTGCATTGGCAGATGGATTCCCAACCACTGCGCCACCAGCGAAGCCCCTGTAATATATTCTTTGGCTCCTCACCAGTCAGACCAGCTCCTTCATTCCTAAATGCTAGCAGCTACCACTGAAAGGCTGTGCCATTAAAAAAGAGTTTTGGTCATAACATATTTGAAGGGGAATGAATTTAACTAACAATTATATAAGCACTTACTGTGTGTCAGACACTGTTCTAAGAGCATTAAATGTGTAAATTCATTTAGTCTTCATAACAATCCTAAGAAGTAGGTTATTCCTATTCTCATTTTCCAGATGAAGGAACAGAGGCAGAGAGGGGTAAGTAGCCTGCTTGTGGTCACGTAATTGGTAGGAGAGCTGCCAGCCTGGCTGAAGAGTTCACATTCTGAACCGGAACTCTGCACTACGTCTGTAAGAGTAGCTGAATGACCTAATAGTCAAATTTTAATAGTTCTTGTTTTGTGCCTCTGAGTTATTTTGTTTGTATACACACAATAACTAAGTAATACACGATGATTTAAAATTTTTATCTGGAATTTTACCTTAGAATGTAATTTTAAATGGTTTATTATCATTTTAAGTATGATTTTTATTTTGTTAGCCCCAATTTCTAAACGAAGTTAATAGGAAAATAGGTACTGAGAAGTTTGACTTACCAAGTAACTTTTTAGAAAAAAAATCTATCCTATAAGAGCTAAGTTTATATCTTCCCTGGAATTTCCTAAATAAGTACTACCAAAAAGAAATTTTAGGTAGTATACTGATCAGGACCCTCCTCTTCAAATGATCATTTTGGCAAACCTTTTGTCAGTTCTTTATGGGAAACTTAATACTAATACATGTAAGGATTGAGAATGATATCCACGGATATTTTAAATTAGAATTACATGGAATTTATAGATTAGTTGGGAACGAAGTGTAATTTTGCAATATTTATAATATTGAGTCTTCCAGGCTAGGAACATAGTATGTTATTCTTCGTAGTAAGCATTGTATCTTGCTCTTGGGCAAAGTTCATCCTCAGTCTTTTTTTTTTTTCCCAAAAATGTTATGGCTTTTCCTCCATATGTACTCTTCCAGAGGAATTTTATTAATTATTTTGTAAAGCTCCAGAAAATTAAAACTACAACAAAAGGTTGATTTCTTCTTAGTAAAGTTTTGTGGTTTTCTTCATATAGGTTTTGTTTTTCTTATTTAAGTTTCTGGTAAGGGAAAATGACATTACTATAGTCTATATTAGTGATAATTAAAATATTTACATATAAAACAGAATATGTACATTAAATTCTTATTTCATTATGTTCTGTGTCTTAGCTCTGTATGTCTAACTGTGCAGTGTTTTGCATGTAGTAGACACTTAATACATGCTGGTGGAATTTCAGTTTGGGAGAGAACATGCTGAGACTAGATATTATCAGATGGCGAACCATTGTTAAACAGCCTGATGTCAGCTTACTAAATTGAGAAAGCATAAGAAGCTTCCTCCTAAACGTAAACTGGAAATTAGTGTTTAATCCAACCTCCACAGACACCAGATTTCTTAAGAAATAAGAATACTTTCTGGAAAAGGAGAGGAGACATGCGTGGATTAGTTCAAGGTTACCTCCCACTCCACCCATGAAGAGCAGAGCCCCGCAGGGACTTGGCTGCTGCTGTGGGACTTGCAGTCAAACAAGCTTTAGAGTAATAGATACAAGTTGTTTGCTACTAAAAATGGGGGAATTTTGTAGGAAGTACAGCTGGCCAGATCTCAGAATTGTGGTTTTTAACACGGCATTGATACCATTCAAGGCAGAAAGCATTTGAGACAGAGAAATGACAGCATCTAAACTAGAGTCTGTAAGGTCTAGCATTAGAGTTTATCAATCCACTAAAATCTAGGGCCTCCATTTCAGGGGCATAAGAGTGAGAAAAAAAGCAGTTTATTACATGGGAGCAGAGTGAAAGAGGGGCTGGTTTCCTCTGGTTTTAGTGAACAGTATCCTTGCTCACTAATAAATATGACCCTATAAATAATGAAGTTATCAGTTTCTGCTCTTAAAGTAGGAGGCCCAAAAGGAGTGAGGTGAATAGTGGTAGAAGCATAGGCAGAAGGACTCCAATCCATTAAGAAGAAAAATGGAAAGGTGAGGAAAGGTGCTGAATGTTCTCGCTTCCAGTATCCGTCTCCCAGATTCTTAGCCTCCCATCGCTGTATTCACTAAAAGCTAATTTTCTTAGAAATGAACATAGGCCTTAAAGGTTCACAAGACATTCAGAATTATAAGTAGCGTAGCTTTCCAATAAAGTTTGTGTGTGTATTTTTAATCAGTAAAAATTATGTAGGCTGATTAAAATCTTATTGTTTCAAGATATATGTGTCCGTTAGAAAAGATGTAGGGAAGTAAAAAGACTGAAGCTGCTTTTTAGTTTAAAAGTAACTAAAATATAGTTGTCTCTTGTTTCCAGGAAAGGTGTTTACAATAAAGGAAAAAATGAAGTTTATAAAAGCTTTAAGGAAATGTTATAATTTTACACTTGGCAATCATTTTTAGAAATGTGTTTATGTGTCCAGACTCACACAAGTATGCATGAAGGAAAAGAAGCCCTTTTCTCCAAGGTCATGAGCCAGTATTAGAGACGTGGGGCCTGAGTGCACTTTGGGTATTTTCATAAACTTGAATTTGCAGGTTATGAGTGTATTTAATTTTTAAATCTTATTTATACATTCTCTGATGAGTGAATGTTTGTGTCTTTTCATAAATTGTTTTTATACTGAGTGATCCTAATACAGAGTTTTGAAACCTCTGTCTACATGTAGTGTCATTATTCATACATTTATAGACCCTTTTAGGTACCTTCATGAATAGTAAGTATAAATCAACATTTTAAGATATGGCACATGTTAGCTTTCCCCTCTAGTGCTATCTGCTCTGTGATTTTGTTTAATTCAGGCATTATGGTATTATACTTTTATTATGAATTTGACAATGTTAAAGCCAGCAGTCTAAAAGAACTTTTTACTTTTACTTTAGGAATATATCTCATTGACAACAAATTGTTTTTAGTCTGGCAGCTGTAGAACCATCCATGATGCTCTTGGAAAATGTGAAGAGGCATCTGAAGCGTCCAGTATGGATTAATGCTGATATTCTTCCTGGTCCAAATGGAAATAGCAGAGTAGTGGATGCAAAACCTTTTATAGACACTGTGACATCCTTCTTTCCAGATGTGACATTTTCCCTAGGTTGGACAACAGGATGGCATCCTGAGAAAGTCAATGAAGGTGATAATTTTCTAAATGTATTCCTTTTTGGTCAAATTAAAATATACTCAAATATAAAAATAATACCTTTAATACAAAACCAAAAACACATTCTGCAAAATCTAAGAGCCTAATGGAGAAAAAGGTCTGGCCCTAAAGGTGTGTGTATGACTCTTCCTTCTGTTATTTCAGATAGATACTCATTCATAGGTGACATTCTGTCACCAAGCTTCCATGGAAAATGTTTATTTGCAAAGTCTAGAATAACCAAAGCTGCCTCTTTACATACACAAACGAATCCTGAATTGGTCTCTTTGAACTTGTATTCTATACTCTTTTCTTCTTTCCTTTTACTTTGGAGCAAACTCCCTATGTCAGACGAAAAATAGAGAAGTGGTAATTAAAACTTTTCAAGTAATGTGAGGTCAGAAGTTGGTGGGTGTACAGATGAACAGCACAAATTCTGTTCCCTGGACATTAGAAGGAGCTCCAAATGTAGGCTGCTGGAACCTTGGTGCCCTTAAGCTCTCTTTGGCTAGACAGGGGTATGTGAGGCCATGAGACTCTCCTCTAGGCTGAATTTCTTCTTTCCCTTTATGTACTCTTACAGATGGACCTGATATTCAGCTTCTTTCTCCTGGCTGAAACTTATTACGCTATTTGGATTCATCTTTCTATTTATTCATACATTCCTAGGTAGTGATTTTCCAGTAAACAGCCATTAAGCAAACAGATGCTCTGGGACACCTGAACACATGGTAAAAATAATTAACCAAGAAGTTATTTAGAGCCAGTGGAGATGTTAGCCTTTATCTTGTGTTCAGGGCATTCTTTTTACTTATTTGCTACTATTGTTTTTAGATGTAAAGTTTTAAAATCTAACATGAGATTAGAGTAACTGGTGAGTAGTGACATTTAGTTTATAACCCTCTGGACCAACAACTGATATGATTGAGAAAAAAATAATATGCTTTAAATTTGTTCTATTTTAATTTTCTAATCATTTTAATTTTTATTAGTTTCAGTAAAGAATATAGCATATAATTCAGAGTGTTTAAAGAAGGTAAACTAGAAACAATTTAATAGCCTCCATACTGATTCTAATCTTTTAGTCACGGTTTAGTCTAACTCTGGCTTTAATCTCAGGCTTGAGCCCAGTTAAACCATATCTGGGTCTTTTGTTTGTGTTGAATGTTTCCAGGCTGCTTTTCCTCCACTGGCCTCTGGTCGTTACCAACATGTGTTTTATCCTCCCTTACTTCTTCTGCTACAAAATTTAGAAAAGAGAGTTTATAAGTTTTTAAGTAATGTAAGTATAGCTTCTGTTAGCGACCCCTTTTTCTAATTAAAAAGATATAATTTTCCAGATTTTAAAGGAAAGCAGACCTTTCCCTTCTTTCATGAGGCATTTAGCTGCTAAACTAATGTATTCACATAGGCTTTTTGTAAATTGTTCCTTTACTGACCAGTACTTTTTACAACCTATGGATAGTTTTGATAGAGTGTAGGGGCTATTTTTAAAATATAGATTTTTTTCTGAAGCTGTTTATAAACAGGCAGATATGTTTTCCACAATGTCTAAACATGATTTAAAACATAAAACACATATATAAAAGTCAATTTTAACACTATTTCTATTTTAGATAAAATGTGTAAGTAATTTGGACTAGACCCCCACCCCCCCCAAAAATTGAAGTTAATTATTACTTAAACAGCTAGTAAATACTCTTTCTTTCTCTCGGAAAAGAAAACTTAACAACAAGCAGAAGATATAAGTTTATCGAGAATATTAATGATGCAGAGCCTTAGAATCTTTAAAGTAAATATAATGTCAGAATTTCCTTTTTTTTACTTGAGAGATTAATAAATTCCTTTCTAATGTTTTAATTTTTTGTTTATTGCTCTAGGTCACTTGTGACATTACCTAGATTTAATTTTTTATCTACATTTTCCACTCAAAATTTTTTCTTGCATTAAGTGGTATTTTAATTTCTCTGAATCCAAATGGAAATGTTTATGAATTACCTATGAATTTACCTATTCATATGTAATTGAGTTTTTTACTTAATTGACTTGTAGGACTTTGGTTAGAAAGGTTAAATATCTTTCTTTTCATTTCAGGTTACAGTTGGATAATGGTGAAAGAGATGGAATATATATGTAATGAACTAAATCAGCTTGTAACATTTCCTGTCAGAGCAGCATTAGTCAGGCAGTCTTGTTCTCAGTTACTTTGGCTGTTAAAGCAATCAAACAGGTACGTGTAAGTTTTACAATATAGTGTGTGCATGTGAGTGTGTATGAGAGACAGAAAGAAGATGAAAACTGATTATGTAAAGACAACGTGTGTGAGAGAAAGAGACAGAGAATGAACACTGATTCTGTAAGTGCTCGGACTTCCTCACTGGAATGACGATCCTTGATGAACCGCAACATCATGTCTTTCACCTCTGTTCCTCACAAAAGCTTTTGCACATAGTAGGTGCCCAGTAAATGTTTGTCATTTTTTTCATTATGTTATACATTCACAAAAAGTTATAAGTGGGTAAAATAATTTCCCTTTGAATTCTGTCATAATTCCAGAAGTCTTTCCCATATAAAAATTTTATTTATTTATTATTTTTTTTAATTTTTTTTTTGGCCACGTGGCTTGTGGGATCTTAGTTCCCTGACCAGGAATTGAACCTGGACCCTCAGCAGTGAAAGCACCAAGCCCTTACCACTGGACCTCCAGGGAATTCCCAAAATTTTCTTATTTTAATATGTAATAAAAATTGGTTGGACCATATGTTAAATATTATAAAGCTACAGATATTGAAATAGTTTTGATACTGTCTTTTCAGTAGACTAGTCAGTAGAACAGCAGGGAATGTCCAGAAGTAAACCCAACTCTATCATGGAACGTAGAACAGGAAAAATCTGGTATTTCAGATCATTGGAGCAAAAGTTCAATAACTTGTGTTGGGACAACAGGCCAACATTGTAGGAAAAACAAAGTTAACATCTTTCCTTAATCCTTCCTCCAAAATAAATTCCAGATGAATTAAAGACTTGAACAACAAACATTAAATGCATAAAAAAACCACAAGTGATGATTCTTTTTTTATATAGTTTCAGAATGGAGAAGACCCTTCTTAGTAAGGCACAAAACCCAGAAGCTATAAAAGGAAAGTTTGATACATTTGAATACATAAAAATAGATTCTGGTAAAACCATCCTCAACACATATGTCAAATAGTTGTAAAGAATTCTAACAAATAAAGAATGATCACAAATCATCCAGAAAAAGACCCTGTTTGATAATTCACTATATTGTAGAGAGTAAGGAAGCATATACTCAAACATTAAAGAAGTATCCACATTCCTGTGGGTATTGAGTTTTTACTAAATGCTTTTTTCAGTTTCTATGAAAATAACTATTTTCTCCCTTTATCTATTAATAAAATAAATTTTATTAATATCTTATATATTGAACCATCCACACATTTACAGAATAAACCCCACTTGATCAGAATTTATCATTCTTTTAATGTACTGCTGAATTTTATTGCTAACATTTTAGTTAGGATTTCAGCATTTGAAAGTGAGATTGGTCTGTTTTAGGTATCAATATCATGGATATTTCAATTTCTTTCTCAGTTTTAGGTATCAATATCATGGATATTTCATTAAAAAACTAGGGACCTTTCTTTCTTTTTACATTTTTGGGGATGTTAAAAGTAACATTCAAATGAGGCCTGTACCTGAGTTTTCATAAACTCAACATTGAAACCATTTAAACCTGGTGCTTTGGGGAAAGCTTAACTTATACAGTCTTTTCTATTTCTTACATGGTAAATGGTTGATTTTCTGTATGGTAGCCAATTTTGATATATTGTATTTTCCTAAAAAATTGTTTATCTCACCCAAGTTTTAAGATTTATTTACACACAGATGATTAAAATAGTTTTCTTTTGGTTTCTTCTGTGTCTCTAAAATAATTTCCTTATTTTGTTTATCAGAGTTTTCTCCCTTGTGTCTTGATTAAACTAGAAAATGATGTATTTCTCTTTTTTTTGAAAATGAACTCTTGGATTATGTATTTTTCTGGTTTATGATTTACTAATTTCTGCTTTTTATCTTTTAAAATTCTTTTCGTGTAGTTTCTTCTAATTTCTTGAGTTAGATGCTTATTTTCATTTTTAATATTTATTAATATATTTATTAACATAAATATTTAAGACTATACTTTTTTCTCTGACCACTGCTGTAGCTGTATCTTATTGTTTCTTATGTGTAGGTTTTCATCACTGTTAATTTATAAATATTCTGCAATTGTGGTTTTGTTCTCCTTTGTCTCAAAAGTTGTTTTAAGAGAAAATTTTTTAGGCACTGAGATAGTAGAATTATTTTATTTTGGATTGGTTAATAGTTTTCTATGTTTATTGTATAGTAATCGGATAATGTCTATATTATTTCTACTTCGTAGACTTTATTAAGGTTTTATTAATGGTTTGATATATGGGTATTTGTATGAGTTCATGTATTTTATGAGGATATAGTTTGGCTGTTATAACAGAAACCTAAATTAACAATAGCATAAACTTAAGTTTGTTTCTGTCTCATATAACTGGAAAAGCATAAATAGGCCAGGGCAGA
Organism: Globicephala melas; assembly: GCF_963455315.2. Classification (NCBI taxonomy): domain Eukaryota; kingdom Metazoa; phylum Chordata; class Mammalia; order Artiodactyla; family Delphinidae; genus Globicephala; species Globicephala melas. Next base: position 63,516,989 of record NC_083316.1, read on the forward strand.
TTTGATGCCTTCACAGTGTCGGGGACCCAAAATCTTTCTGTCTTGGTACTTGTTTTCCTTAGGATATTGACCTCATCTATATGGTCAGATTGATTACTGCCATGTCTGAGTTTCAGTTGGTAGAATTGAGGGAAAGAGAGGCTCAGGGCCTGTCCCTGTTCTTCAAGGGCACTGGACACACTCATTGGCTTTAACTTAGTCGTATGCCTATACCTAGCTGCAGGGGAAGCTGGGACATGTAGCTATTATTCTGTACAGTCTTTGGCCTAGTTAGAATTCAGGGGATGGCTAAAAGACAGAAAGGAGACTGGATATTAGAATAAAACTACTGTGACAGGTTAATAACATACATTATTAGTTACGTTATTTAAGTCTTTCATGTCTTACTCTTTGCTTTTAAAAATATTTTTAATGTAATTCTTTGAATAAGTAATATAATCACAAGGTTTAAAAACCAATGAACAGAGTTATACTGTGAAAAGCCTTTCTCCCATTCACCCAGTCCTGCCCAGCCTCACTAAGCACAGTTGTCAGTTTCTTGTTCAACCACATTAGTAGTTTCTTTATGCATATAAAAGTGAATACACAGGATAGAAAGCCCAGAGATAAACCCACGCACATATGGTCACCTTATCTTTGACAAAGGAGGCAGAAATGTACAGTGGAGAAAGGACAGCCTATTCAATAAGTGGTGCTGGGAAAACTGGACAGCTACATGTAAAAGAATGAGATTAGATCACTCCCTAACACCATACACAAAAATAAGCTCAAAATGGATTAAAGACCTAAATGTAAGGCCAGAAACTATCAAACTCTTAGAGGAAAACATAGGCAGAACACTCTATGACATAAATCACAGCAAGGTCCTTTTTGACCCACCTCCTAGAGAAATGGAAATAAAAACAAAAGTAAACAAATGGGACCTAATGAAACTTAAAAGCTTTTGCGCAGCAAAGGAAACCATAAAGAAGACCAAAAGACAACCCTCAGAATGGGAGAAAATATTTGCAAATGAAGCAACTGACAAAGGATTAATCTCCAAAATTTATAAGCAGCTCATGCAGCTTAATAACAAAAAAACAAACAACCCAATCCAAAAATGGGCAGAAGACCTAAATAGACATTTCTCCAAAGAAGATATACAGAGTGCCAACAAACACATGAAAGAATGCTCAACATCACTAATCATTAGAGAAATGCAAATCAAAACTACAATGAGATATCATCTCACACCAGTCAGAATGTCCATCATCAAAAAATCTAGAAACAATAAATGCTGGAGAGGGTGTGGAGAAAAGGGAACCCTCTTACACTGTTGGTGGGAATGTAAATTGATACAGCCACTGTGGAGAACAGTATGGAGGTTCCTTAAAAAGCTACAAATAGAACTACCATATGACCCAGCAATCCCACTACTGGGCATATACCCTGAGAAAACCATAATTCAAAAAGAGTCATGTACCAAAATGTTCATTGCAGCTCTATTTACAATAGCCCAGAGATGGAAACAACCTAAGTGTCCATCATCGGATGAATGGATAAAGAAGATGTGGCACATATATACAATGGAATATTACTCAGCCATAAAAAGAGACGAAATTGAGCTATTTGTAATGAGGTGGATAGACCTAGAGTCTGTCATACAGAGTGAAGTAAGTCAGAAAGAGAAAGACAAATACCGTATGCTAACACATATATATGGAATTTAAAAAAAAAATGACATGAAAAACCTAGGGGTGAAACAGGAATAAAGACACAGACTTACTAGAGAATGGACTTGAGGCTATGGGGAGGGGGAAGGGTAAACGGTGACAAAGCGATAAAGAGGCATGGACATATATACACTACCAAACGTAAGGTAGATAGCTAGTGGGAAGCAGCCGCATAGCACAGGGAGATCAGCTCCGTGCTTTGTGACCGCCTGGAGGGGTGGGATAGGGAGGGTGGGAGGGAGGGAGACGCAAGCGGGAAGAGATATGGGAATATATGTATATATATAACTGATTCATTTTGTTGTGAAGCTGAAACTAACATACCATTGTAAAGCAATTATACTCCAATAAAGATGTTAAAAAAAAAAAAGTGAATACAAGTATAGATTCTTATTTTCCCCTCCTTTTTAAAACAAAAGGTATCATATTATATACCTTGCTTATGTTCTGTTCTTTGCTTTTTTTTTTTTTAACTTAGCAATACATCTTGGAGCTTTTTTCAAGGTTCCTCATTTTCCTTTTCTAGGTGCACTGTATTTATGTATGTACTATAATTTATCTAACCAGCCTCCCTATTGATGAACATAAAGGATGTTTTTAATCTTTGGTATTACAAACAATGCTATAATGAATAACCTTATGAGTGTGCCATTTTGCATGTGTGCAAATATTTGGCATCTTTAATTTTTTGGCTACTTGCTCTCTTATGGACTAAGAGAGTTAAAGTCTCCAACTATTAAAGTGTTTTTGTCTACTTCCTCTTCTGCCTTTATAATTTTTGCTTATTAAATGCTCATGATATGTTATTTGGGGCATATTCATATAGGTTTTATTATCTTCATGAAGAATTATACCTTATTATTAAAAGTTCTCCTTCTTGGTCTTGTTTAATGATATTTTTTACCTAAATTCACATTGTCCTTTTGTTTGGCTTGAATAACTTTGCTTTATCTTTTCTTTGAAAAATAAATTTATAAAGTTTTATTTTTCATTGACTGTTTTAAGGCTGATTTATTGTCATTAAAAAAATAATTTTAAACATACAGAAAAGCTGCATAAAACTACTACATCTCCTTTACCCAGATTCCCAAATTGTTTAACCATTCTCTCTCCCTCCATCCCTCTCTCTCCCCCCACCTCTCTTTCTCTCTTTTTTTCTATGTTTTTTTTTCTATCATGATGCCTCATATCCTTAAGTACTGCAGTGTACACTTCCCCACACAAAGATGCACTCTTGTATTACTAGTATGCAACCTTCCAACCAGGAAATCAGCATTGAGGCAACACTGCCATGCAGTCTGCAGACCTCATTCAAATTTATCAACCATTCCAGCAATCCTTCTTATTTTCTTGTGGTCCAAGAAACTCTCCAGGAACATGCATTGCATTTAGTTTGCATCAGTCTCCTTCAAAATAGTTAGTTCCTCAGTTTTTCCCTTCCTCTCGTACACATGACAGTCTTCAAGACTACAGGCCTTTTATTATGAAAAATGTCCACAGTCTCGATCAGTTCAATATTTCCTCATGACAGACCTCAGGTCTTGCATTCTTGGCAAGCTCATCACGTACTTGTCCCAGTTCTCAAATCAGTCACTTCTTCAAGGATCCCTGCTTGATTATAGCAGCAGGTGGTATTTAGAAAGCAAAATCTGGGATTTTAGTATAATCATTGCTCCTAGGGTGTCAGTGCTTCCAGGACCTCTTAATGGACAGAGCTGGAAAATATATGTGTATGTATATGTGTAGTTATGGTCTGTGTATGTATATATGTATGTATATAAAAACACACCTATATAGACTTACATACATAAACATTTCTGTGTGTGTGTGTGTGTGTGTGTGTTTAACCAACCCATGAGTTCATACTGATATTTCCAATTTCAACCCAACCCCTGAGGGTTCTATCTAGCCTTCTTTCTTTCCATGTTGTTAAATTCCTTATCAGATGCCTAGATACCTAGCTCTCATTAATCTAATCTAACAGTCTTTCTTTTAAAAAGAAGAGTTTAACTTATTTACATTTATTTATAACACAGATATGTTTGGTCTTGTTTCTGTCATTTAAAAGAACAACTAGCATATTTGCTATTTCTGTAGCTTTAAAAAGCATTTCACTGTAGCTATTTTCTTTCTTTTGTATTTTTAATTCTGAATATTTGGTAAGTTAGTTTTTTTTTCCTATTGGTTATTTCTTACTGCTACTTTATAAAATATGCTTAATTTACTTCTTTACAAGTGCCTGTTAACTTCCATGAGCAATAATAAAATTAGTGTATTTCTTCACCCCCCTCTCACCTAATTTGAGTTGACTGTACTCTCTTAATGTCCAGCTTTGTACTTCATATTGAATGATAGATTGGCTGGCTGTAAAATTCTTGGCTCACAATGCCTTTTGAATTTTGAGGGCATTGCCCTTCTCCTTTCTTTTTTTTTTTAATATAAATTTATTTATTTTTTTGGCTACATTGGGTCTTCGTGGCTGTGTGTGGGCTTTCTCTAGTTGCAGTGAGCGGGGGCTACTCTTCGTTGCGGTGCTTGGGCTTCTCATTGCGGTGGTTTCTCTTGTTGTGAAGCACGGGCTCTAGGTGTGCAGGCTTCAGTAGTTGTGGCGTGCAGGCTTCAGTAGTTGTGGCACGCAGGCTCAGTAGTTGTGGCACACGAGCTCAGTAGTTGTGGCTCGCGGACTCTAGAGTGCAGACTCAGTAGTTGTGGCACACTGGCTTAGTTGCTCCACAGCATGTGGGATCTTCCCAGACCAGGGTTCAAACCCATGTCCCCTGCATTGGCAGGTGGATTCTTAACCACTGCACCACCAAGGAAGCCTGCTCTTCTGCTTTCTTTTTATTTATTTATTTATTTAATTTATTTATTTTTGGCTGCATTGGGTCTTCATTGCTGTGTGCAGGCTTTCTCTAGTTGTGGCGAGTGGGGGCTACTGTTCATTGCAGTGCACGGGCTTCTCATTGCGGTGGCTTGTCTTGTTGCAGAGCATGGGCTCTAGGCAGCAGGCTTCAGTAGTTGTGGCACGTGGGCTCAGTAGTTGTGGCTCGCAGGCTCTAGAGCTCAGGCTCAGTAGTTGTGGCACACAGGCTTAGTTGCTCCATGGCATGTGGGATCTTCCCGGACCAGGGCTTGAACCCGTGTCCCCTGAATTGGCAGGCAGATTCTTAACCACTGCGCCACCAGGGAAGCCCCTCTTCTGCTTTCTAATGTGAGTGTTGATGTGGCAAAGTGTGAAGCCAGCCTGATTATTTGTTTGCCCTTATAAGCGACTTGATTTTGGAGGGGGGAAATGGGGGAAACTGAATGTAGAAAGTGTTCTTTATCTTTGAGGCCTAGTAATTTTACTAGAATATGTCTCAGTATGGACCATTCTATACCAGTTTTTTCAGCAATATGGAGTTTTTTTCAATATATAGATTTAAATGCTCTTCTTTTCTGTAATATTTCTCTGAATTGTATTTTTAAATACTTGTTCTGTTGCCTTTGTACCACTATGTTTTCTCTTTCAGAAACTCCAGTTATGAATATGTAGATCTCCTTTGCCTGTCTTTGGTATCTATTGTTTTCTCTTCAGTCTTTCTTTCCTTTTTATTTGTTTGCATTTTATTTTACTGTATTTTATAATTTGTCTTCTCTGACCCTTACAATATTTTCAACAATGTCTGTTCTCTCTAGTCTAGTATACCTTCAGATTTCACCATATTTCTGTAATAGTATTAATTTTCCACTTCTTTCCTAAGATCTGCCAATTAATATTTTATCATCTCTTTTCTGTTGTCTTGAAACTTCTTCCATGAATTTGTATATCTGCTTTGTGCTCTTCAAAAAGGCAACTGCATCATTTAAAAAATGTGTGGGTTATGGCTTTCATCTGTTTTGTGGCTTTCTTTTTTTTAAGTAGTTTTATATCTGTTTCAGCTATCTGATAGTTTTTTCTAATGATGAGGTTTTTATTTCTCCATCTGCCATGTGTTTTTTCATATATTTTCTTGTACTCTCTTGTATAAAATCTCTGCCAAATTTATTTTGATTATCTGCTTTAAAGAAAGTGAGGTGTTTTTTAGACCAGCTACTTGCCTAAAGTTCATAGTGGAGAGGGATCAGGACTATGCTCTTTATGACCCAGAGAGTCTTACGTGTGACTTGTTTAGCCTTTAACTTCTCCCCAGTCAATGGAGATAAGCCGTTGTTGTGTCTCTAGGTAAGATCTTTCACGTGTCTCTTAAATTTAAACTTTTGGGTTTTCACAGGAACAGTCTGATTCCTACAACTATGGCTTTCCTGTTCTATTTCTTTGTCTCCACTGCTTTTTGAGACCAAATCTAATCCAGGAAAGCTCCCACTCGTAGTTCAAGGACACCATTCCCACTGTGCGAAGTGTTTTGGTGGGATATGCCTCTCATCCAGAAGAGTCTCTTATAGGCCTTCTCTGTAATCTGCATACATGAGCAAACTCTCTCCACCTCCTTAACATGTGGCCTTAATTTCTGTTGCTGTTAGAAACTTTCTCACCTGTTTTGTAATTTGCACTTTCAGCTCTCATTGAAGATGGGGTTTCTATTTTCATTCTTTTGTTCTTTTTGTTACTTTAAGGTGATTCTAGGAGAAAAAGGAGGCAGTGCTGACTTTAGGCTGCCATGTTCAAATAGGATGATCCTGCCATCCCATTTCTTTCATTACTTACTGCCTCAGTTTCCTCACCTTCCACTTCTGTGTAGTCAGTTACTCTCCTGAAATTTCTCATTTGAAGATCATACTTTGTTCAAGCCAAATTCTTAACCTCTGCAACATTTGAGTACTGCTGGTCTCCCTTTTCAGTTTGAAACTCCCTTGTCCTTTGGCTCCATGGCATTGCACTAAGTGGATTCTTCTACTTCTCTGTCTAGTTTGTTGTTGTTGTTGTTGTTGTTGTTTTGGGGGGGGGTCCTGTTTTTGTTATTGTTGATTTGTTTTGGAACGCTGTCCCTAATTTTGGGTTTCTCTTAACTTCATCTCTTTCAGAGTCTTTTATTAAATATGAAAGGTAAACAACAAAGCTTTTAAAAAAAATTTTATTGAAGTTTAGTTGATTTACAATGTGTTCATTTCTACTGTACAGCAAAGTGATTCATTTATACATATATATATATATATATATATACACGTATATACATTCTTTTTCATATTCTTTTCCATTATGGTTTATCACAGGAGATTGAATATAGTTCCCTGTGCTATACAGTAGGACCTTGTTGTTTATCCATTGGGTATATAATAGTTTGCATCTGCTAATCCCAAACTCCCAATCCATCCCTCTTCCAGGCTCCCTCCCCCTTAGCAACTGCCAAGTCTGTTCTCTATATCAGTGAGTCTGTTTCTATTTCATAGGTAAGTTCATTATAAATTCTGTACTAGAGCGCTTTTGATTTACAAAAATCTTCCACAACTCTGTGCCTAACCTGTTCATGTTCTTCATGGTGTCTTTTGATGGAAGGAATTTCTGAATTTTAATGTGTTCAAATTACTCGAGCATATCCTTCATGGCTAGTGATTTTTGTGTCTTGTTTAAGAATTCTTTCCCATCCCCAATGTTATGAAAATTTCTCTAGTAATATATTACATTAAAGCTTTGTTGTTTACCATTAATAAAGGAAATTGAAGATGATTCAAAGAAATGGAAAGATATCCCATGCTCTTGGATTAGAAGGATTAACATTATTAAAATGGCTATACTACCCAAAGCAATCTACAGATTTAATTCCTATCAAATTACCCATGGCATTTTTCACAGAACTAGAACAATTAAAAGACCCAGAATTGCCAAAGCAATCCTGAGAAAAAAGAACAAAGCAGGAGGCATAACACTCCCAGGCTTCAGACAATACTACAAAGCTACAGTAGTCAAAATAGTGTGGTATTAGCACAAAAACAGACATACAGATCAATGGGACAGAATAGAGAGCCCAGAAATAAACCCACATGCCTACAGTCAGTTAATCCTCGACAAAGGAAGCAAGAATATACAATAGGGAAAATACAGTCTCTTCAGCAAGCGGTGTTGGGAAAGTTGGACAGCCACATGCAAGCAATGAAGTTAGAATACACCCTCACACCATATACAAAAATAAACTCAAAATGGCTTAAAGGCTTAAATATAAAACGTAACACCATAAATCTCCTAGAAGAGAACACAGGCAAAACATTCAACATCATTCAGAGTTTATTCTATTATTGAATGACATTTGGATTATTTCATGGTTTTGGCTATTGCAAAGATTGCTGCTGTGAACATTCATATATATAAATGTGAACACACACACACACACACATCCTGGTGCAAATGTGCCTGCATTTATAAAGGCTATATCAGAAAGGAATTTCTAGAAATAGAATTTCTAGGTCATAGGGTATTCATACTTTCAGCTTTAGTAGATACTGCTAAACTGTTTCCCAAAGAAAATGCATACACTAGCTACCTGTTTTAAGTTGGATAAATGTCACAAACAATATTCAGCAAAAGAAGCAAGACCAAAAAAATTATATCCTGTATGATTCCGTTTATATGAAATTCATTAACAGGCAAAAGTTAAACTGTATTGTCTAGGATGGATATACAGTTGGTAAATAAAGCAAGAAGATGGCAACCCAAAAGACAAGGTTGTGAGGACTCTGGGGGAAAGGCGAGGTTGTGATGGGGCAGTGATATACAGGCGTCTCCTGAGGTGCTGGCAGTGTTTTTTCTTGATTTGTGTTTTGTTACACTGGAGTTCATTTTATAATAATTTGTTAAAACATTTATGTTTTATGCATCTTTTCCTATACATGTTACATCACAATGAAAAGAGCTTTAAAAGTGAAACCTGAGAATTGATTTGAATGAATGCATTTAAAATACCCTTAGTCAATTTTATTTTTCCTACTTTTAGTTTAAATACAGTAGCGGGAGGATTAAAAGAGGCAAAATAACACTGGAAATAAAATGAATAACTTCTTTTAACCTAAATTCGTATCTGTCTTTTTATAACGTTTGATACCATGGTGCTCAATAAAGTAATAAAAATGCCATTTTAGCAAAAATATAAGTTTTTAAAGTAATTCTCATTTTTTTTTTTCTGTGTTCCCTACTGTAGTTTAAAAGTCTTTTTGGTTTGTCACATAATACTACTATGGAACAAAATCCAAAGTATTTTCCTTTGTTACATTTCCAGAATGGTGTCATCATCCTTAAGGACAGTAATGTGTCAGTATAACATATATACATTGTTTAGACTGTTTCTTATCATTAGCAGAAGAACTGCTTTGGAGATTTTCCCTGGATTCTGACAAGTTTATGAGGAAAATAAATATGAAAATACTTAACAGCTTCGCATTTCTCTAAACTCTACTAAGAGTAATGTAATAGTAATGTCACAGGAGAAATGAAAATATACGATTTAATTAACATTACAATTCTGAGCATATTCTTATATCCATAATAAATCTTCATATATTATTATTGTTTTTTAACTCCAGAAATACATCTAGGTTTATTCTGTTTGGCATTCGTAGTGACATCTCTTGGCATTCTTGTATCTCATACAGAAAACCCCCGGAAGGGATAGCGGGGCCACTTATAAGTGAATATGAATGTTGGGAACGTCAGTGACATTTGTGTCTCTTCACTGTCCCTTCCAGTCGTGCTTTCGACTGTGGCCTGGCTACTGAAGAAACCAGGTTAGAGCTGTGGTTTTTGTGTAGGGAACAGATGCCTTGATCAGCAACACAATCTCCTCAGTTCTTTTGTCCAAAATTGGGCCCATTTCCAGTGCTACCAGTCTGGGTTTCTAAAGCCATTTAACATTAATTCAGATACAGCGGGACCTAATTTAGGCAACAGCAGTGTGAATTTTATTCTCTCTAGTCCCTTTGATGTTGATGAAGGAATGAAACAGGAAAATATAGTTCCACCAGTGCTAATTAATTTTTTCTTCTGTGTGAATTTGGGTTAGAGACAAATGAGAGTAACTGTTTTTAGGGTTATTGGAATTCTTCATCACTGTTTCTTATCTTTCTCTTTTAACTATATAATTCTGTTTTATTTTAATGCAGGTACAGCCTGACTGTTTGGACTGGAAAAAACGATAGCTATTCCACTGAAGATTTACTTTTTATTAGAGGCCATTTTGACAAAAAAAGAGTTTTCTATGACATCTTGGAACCACAAAACCATGAATTTAAACAAGCCATTGGAATCAAAATTAATCTCTAAGATGAAAATTCTGCTAAATTATTTCATGTTTTGGTTTCATAATCCTTCTTTGCTTTGGTCTGAATTGGTTACCATATAAATTATGATGATTGATTTATGTTCCAGTTTATCGAGTCAAAAAACATTTACTGAGTGCTTACTCTGTTAGGCTTATGTCCTTATAATACTGTACTTACCTAAAAGATTTGGAAAGAAGAGATTGCATTGGGCTAGTATAACAATACTTTAGGAAAATGAATCTTTAAAACTCTTTATAAAAAAATTTTGGTATACTGAAGATAATTGAAAGAATCCACATGTCATACAGCTATTAAATCACATTTTGTTGGCACTAGCATTATAGAGATTTCATAAAAATATGCCATCCTCTTTCCTTTTTCCTGGAGAACTAGTTATTCAGAGACTACAGAATAGTAAGAGGGCTTTAAAAATGTTTTTAACTTTCACAGGGATGAGCAGCTTTCTTATAACAAGATCAAGTCTCTTTACCAAAAACAATATGGATTAAAATTAGATGTATCTAGACCTTCCATATTTGGGGGAGTATGCCGACAGCCGTATATGTTTTTTGTATTCTTTGTTTTGATCATAATATCTAGAGTGAGCAAAATACTATTGGAGAGCAGAATTTTAATCCTGGTAATATATCATTTGATCTTCAAGTTTCTCACCAACATCACCTTGGTTCAAGCCCTTGTTCTACTACTAGAATTTCAAAAACTGGTTCCTCATTACTTCATTCCTCATACTCTACTCAAAGATACCCTGAATATTTCTGCTGAAAAAAAAAAAAACTTTTAAAAAACACCTCTTTCTTTATGTCAAATCAAAAATCTCTAGGGGAGGGCTTCCCTGGTGGCGCAGTGGTTGAGAATCCGCCTGCCGATGCAGGGGACACGGGTTCGTGTCCCGGTTCGGGAAGATCCCACATGCCGCGGAGAGGCTGGGCCCGTGAGACATGGCCGCTGAGCCTGCGCGTCCGGAGCCTGTGCTTTGCAACGGGAGAGGCCACAACAGTGAGAGGCCCGCGTACCGCAAAAAAAAAAAAAAAAAATCTCTAGGGGATTCTTAAGTTCAACTTTATTGAATTTTATTCTTGCAAGACCCTTCCTAACGTGGTCCCATTCTAAAAGTTAATTCAGTGTCCTCAACACAGTCCTTCATTTCAAAAACAGCTACACCATCTGTAGTCTCCAGATCTTACTTTAACAGTTAATTTCAACTAATATTTTTCACTAGTTGTGTCATACGTAGTAGTTATGTCTCCTCAGCTAGATTATAAAGTGCTTTATGGTAAGAGAGCATTCTTAATTGTATTTACAGTGCCTGGCGTAGTCCTGAGCAAGATATTCAGAAAAATATGTTGCTTCTTTGATTTATTGAAAGGTAATTTACCAATGAATGTCCTAAGATATGTAATTTATCTTTTATCAACCATTTTCTCCCAGTGAATAAAGTAGTGCAATGTAGAGAAAGGAGCTTGGGTTTTGAATTCAGATAGACTTCCCTTACAGCACCACCTCTGTCCCTTAATAGCCATAGATTTGGGGAAATATTTAACCTCATTGAGTCTTGATTTTTTCATCTATAAAATGGGGGAGGGGCGCAGAGGATGAAGCTGCTCTTGTAGGGTTGTTGTGAAAGTTAAGCGAGATTCATGCAATGGAAGCTTGTAGCTCAATGCTCATCACATAGCAAGTGCTCAACAGATAGTTCCCTTCTTTTAGACGTATCATGTGATCATATCCATTGTAGATAGATAGCAGTAAGACATATAACATGAATATTGTATACATATAAATACTTCAAGAAAATGATATTTCCACTTTAAATTTTAGCTACAACTGAATGTGGTGCTATTTGTCAACACCTAAAACTTCACTTTCTATGATTGTTTGCCAACAGCAAAAGATGCAATTTCATAATTATAAAATGTTAATAATTGCAATAACTCTTAAAATTATAGTAAAAAGTAATGTTTACATTATAAATGTTCTAAAATGACCATGCTTTGCTTTTACAAAGAGCTGAATTTATAAATGAATTGCATTTTAATTAAGTTTGAAATCAAATTCATTTGTCCAGAAGATTAACTTTACTACTTTATCCTTAATAATATTTTTTAAAGTATTAGTCTTAAGGCAAAATGCCTTTATATTGAGAAATTTATCAACTAAGTGTCATTTAGATTAAGATTTAAAGCTATATTTTAAAGTGTTCTCAGGAATAAAAATTACATAAGAATTATAAAATGTATTCTGTTGAAAGTAAATTTTTAAAAAAATATTTATTTGTCTGCGTCGGGTCTTAGTTACGGCACGCAGAATCTTCATTGCAGCACGCAGGATCTTTCGTTACGGTGCGTGGGCTCTTTGTTGCAGCACGCAGGCTTCTTTAGTTGTGGCGTGCAGGCTCCAGAGAACACAGGCTCAGTAGTTGTGGCAAACAGGCTCTCTAGTTGTGGCACGTGGGCTCAGTAGTTGCAGTGCACGGGCTTAGTTGTCCCGTGGTACGTGGGATCTTAGTTCCCTGACCAGGGATCGAACCCATGTCCCCTGCATTGGAAGGCGGATTCTTAACCACTGGACCACCAGGGAAGTCCCCAAAAGTAAAATTTTAATGGATTTTGGTCCCTATGGAAAAAGGAAAACATTGATCCCTGCTTCACACCATATACAAAAAATAATTAGAGTTGAATCTTAGGCCTAAAAGTGAAAGCTCTAAAACTATAAAGCATTTAGAAGAGAATAAAGGAGAATGTTTTCATGACTTGGAGTAGGCAATTATTTCTTTCCTTTTTTAAATTTCAGTTTTATTGAGATAAAATTGACATATAAAATTGTAAGATATTATTAAATACTTGGGAAGAAGTTCACAGACAGAAAAAAAGTAAATGTTTTAGTACCACCTATTTTTTTCTCTCCAGGTTCTTAGGTCTAATCTATTGCTGTTAAAATCCCACAACATCCAAATGCTGTCTCCCAAGCCTGCAGAGCAATCCTAGTCCTAGAAGATACTTTTGTACAACATCCAATTTTTCAAAAAATCAGAACTTTTAAAGGTGCAGTAGCTTATGGCCCTGTAAGAGTGATGTGATTGCTAACATACGCATTTATCCAGTTGAAAACTGTTGCAAGTTATTCAGAACAGGTTGTTTATTTGCTTGTTTGTTGGAGCTAGGGTCTTGGATTTTTCCTTGTAATTAAAAAAAAAACTGGGCTTCAACTACTAAGCCTGTGCTCTAGAGCCCGCGAGCCACAACTACTGAAACCCGTGCACCACAGCTACTGAAGCCTGTGTGCCTGGAGCCCGTGCTCGGCAATGGGAGGCCCACGCACCACAGCGAGGAGTAGCCCCCGCTCGCCGCAGCTAGAGGGAGCCCGCGCACAGCAACGGAGACCTAACAACCAAATAAATAAAATTTAAAAAAACCTAAATACCTAGTGACTATATAGAAAAATGCTCTATTCCTCATCTTGAAATTTAAGATGGGAGCCTTCCTAATATGAGCTTACTATCTTCTTACAATCATAAATTCATGAATCAATGCAAGGAAAATAGTGTGTTAAAAAGAGAGATGAGAATAGTAGCGCTGAAGTACTTTTTAATCTAGAAAATGGGAGTATAATGAATTAGTGAAACCAAGAAGAGCTGATAACCAGCTCTTGGAAGAAGAGGGGCGGGATCCAGCAGCTCTTGGCACCCCAGCAGCAGGAACTCAGGGTCTTTGTTCCAGTGTCCCCCATGAGTGTCACTCTTACTCTTCACTGTGATTGCTCCTCTCTCTCCTTCGTACCTTTGGACTGCCATCCTTTGGTCCAGGGACCTTAATTTGTCCAGTCACTTGTGTCTTTCATGAGGGAGACATGTAACAGGACTTCAGGGCTTAATAGGAACTCTGAGGGGGAGGGAAGGGGACATCTAATTAATGTCTGATAAGCTGAGGTTGTGCAAATAATTCAGAAATGATTCCTACCTCAAGGATCTTACCATCTAGTAGGGGGAGAGAGACTTGTTAACAGTAAGTTGGATATTTGCTGTAACTCCTGTGATGGAACTATATACCAGGTTGTGGTGAGAGACAGCAGTATTTTCTAATTGGGAGAGAATACTTAGGTTGTGTTAAGTAAGATTCACCAGGTAGAGAGAGCGAAGGGCCTTTCAGACAGAGGCACGTGAGCACAGGAACTCTTAAGTGGGAAAGAGCCTGATCTCACTTGTTCAAAAAAGTTTCTGGAGGCACTGTATTTCGAAGCTGAACATTTAGGCAGGGACCAGATTCACTTTCCAAGCTAAGGAGTTTGTTCCTTTTCTTTCAGGCTGTGGGAATCATCCCACCATTTTAAGCAGGGAAGCGTTACGAGTTTTGAGTGTTACAAAGGTGATTCCAGTGGCATGAGAAGGAGCCTTAGAATTCTTGAAGTGAAAGGAGATGACGCCCTGAATTAAGGTGGTAACAAAAGGGGATGGGAAGGCTCAAGAAATAGAGGAAAGGTTAAGAAGGAAGAGCTTGTAAGAGTTTGTAAACTAGTTGAATGGGAAGTATGGGGGAGAAGAACGAGTCTAATATACATATTTTGGGCTTGGGTAACAGAGCGTCAGGTGGTGCTACTGACCCAAACAGGATAGAACAGAGGCCAGGTGTAGCGATATTTCTCAGTGATTTGTTGACATTGCTACTTTATACCAATTTGGGAAGAAAAATGAAAACCCCATCTTCCTGCCTCTGAACTCACCTCCCACTCTGACTTCAGAAAGGATGCTCTTTAATTCTATCAGTTTCTTAAAGAACTACAACCCCCCTCCCCCGTAATTGCTACTTTACTACATATTTTTAATTATGTCATAATTTTAAACAATGAAGGCTACCCACCCCCACCCCCACTCCCCGAGTCTAACCATCAGAGTAGACAGAAAACAGGCAGGCCTTGAAAGGGGCTCACCCAACCTCCTGTCCTCTAGGGAGGCTCTTTTGTTTCTATGCTTCTGCTTGTGAAAGGGACCAGTCTGACTAAATCTGGCAGCTGAGTTGTTCCAGGTTTGGTTGTTGCTAAAGAATCTTCATGAAGGCTGGTCATTGTCCCTTTCTTCTTTATCCCTTTCTTGGGGTCACATAATGTAGTAAGAATTCAGAAAATTCAATTGAAATATTTGCTGTGAGAGTCTGTTGCCACTTTGTGAATTCAAGAGCTAATCAAAAAATTCTGAATTAAAGTTGAAGGGCATGACCTCTTCACAGAGCCTGTTGAGCTCTGCCCCTAAGGCAAGGTTACTATAAAGAGTCTTTCAAGACTTCCCCAGGGCTTTCTCCTGATATACATCCTCCGCTAGATTATAATTATTTTACGCGTTTGTATTTTGCCCTCAACTATGCTGTTTTGGGGGGAAGAAATTACTCATTTTTTTATGATACCTGGTCAGAATAGGCCTTTAACAAATGATGGATGGATGGATGACACAAAACCTCAATAATTCTCTTAGGCCAGTTGTTCTTATAGTGTGGCCCACAAACCCCTCAGTTCCCCTGAGATGCTTTCAGAAGATGGATGAGGTCAAAGCCACTTGTGAAATTGCCTGTTTCACTGTGTTGACATTTTCAGTGATGATGGAAAAAAGAATGTTAGGTTAAATTGTGGATGCCTTAGAATGAATCAAATTCATGGCATCAGCTATCAATCATATTCTTCACTGCCCCACACACTAGAAACAAAACAAAAAAGACTTAGGAATATCAATGATCCAGCAAAAATTATTAATTTTAGTAAATCTTGACCCAGAGTACACATCTTTTTAATATTTCATGTGACAGAATGTGAGTTAAGCATAGTACAATTCTGCTGTATACTGAAGTTCAGTGGTTGTATTAAAGAAAAGTCCTTGTTGCAAACTGAACTAGCCTTTTTTTCATGGAGAAAATATTTATACTTGAAAGAACAACTGACAGACCAGTGACTTAGTCTTGGGTATTTGGCAGATATTTTCTCAGAAATGAACAAAGCAAACTTGTCGCTTGAAGGAAAACAAGTGACAGTATCTGCTGCCAATGATGAAACCTGAGATTTACATGAAAAATTAGAATTTGACTAAACTTGAACCCATCATTGTGAGCTTGACAATTCCCTATACTTAAAAGACTTTGATATCAGTGGTGATATTAATGAATACTATTTTTTATGGTATATAGTGAAATGTGTCAACACTTGGAAGGTCTGCATAACTCAAGGAATCAATATTTTCCAAATGAGTCATGCACAATATTATAAGGTCTTGCTTGGGTAAGGAATCCATTCAAAGTGTGAGACAGGGCAGTGAAATTTAGTGTAACAGAAAATGGAAGTTCCTTGGTGTGGTTTCAGATTCTACATTACAACTAACCTTCTAAGAAACTACCACTTACCAAGTTTGAGTATAGTATCAAGGAAGACTATCTACAATTATCTGAAAAACCTATTAAATTATTTCTTCCTTTTTCAACTGCATATCTGTGTGAAGCCATATTTTCTTCATATGCTTCAACTGAACATTACAACAGATTGAAGCAGAAACACAGAAGAGAATCCAGCTGTTTTCTATTAAGCAAAACATTAAAGAGATTTGCAAAAACAAAACACTGCCACTCTTCTCATTAAATATATTTTGGAAAATGTAGTTATTTTTCATAAAATACTTATGCTAACATGTAATGGGTTTGTCACTTTAAGACAATATTTAAAAAATTTCTCAGTTTTAAATTTTAATGTAGTAAACATTGATACCCATAACCTAGATTTTTAAAAAAAGCAAAAAACAACAACAAAAACCCTTGAGGTCCTGATTTTTAAGACTGTTAGGACTTTTTTTTTTTTTTTTTTTGGCTGTGCCGGGTCTTAGTTGCCACACGCGGGATCTTTGTTGCAGGGATCTTCATTGCAGCGTGTGGGATCTTTAGTTGCAGCATGCAGGATCTTTAGTTCCCTTACCAGAGATCGAACTTGAGCCCCCTGTACTGGGAGCGCAGAGTCTTAACCACTGTACCACCAGGGAAGTCCCAAAGACTGTAAGGAGTTCTAAGACCAAAAAGTGTGAATGTCTCAAAATGTTTTAGGTGTTCAGCATATATGGATAAAAGGTTAATGCCATTTCTGCTTTAATCATTCTAGTATTGTTTAAGCTATAAAATGTGTGTAGTACATTTAAATATATTCTGCATCTCTATGTATTCAGTTGTTGAAAAAGTTTTATTAGTCTTTTTTTTTTTTTTTTACATTTTTTCGTCTTGGATGCACTGCACGGCTTGTGGGATCTTAGTTCCCTGACCAGGGGTCGAACCCAGGCCCTCAGCAGTGAAAGCTCAGCATCCTAACCACTGGGCTGCCAGGGAATTCTCTATTAGTCTTTAAATTGAAAAAATATATATGCAGGTGGTTTTTAAAAATTCAAACAGTACAAAAGTATATTTAAGTTGTTTTTGAGTTAAAAGGGATGTATTAAATAAATGACCTATTTGTAACTTTGTAGGGGAAAGAGAATAATTATAACCATTGTCTCACCAATTTATCAAAGTTTTCTAGTTTTTCAAAATTCTTTATCATATTTATGATGATAAGAAGCAACAAAAATTTGGAGTGCATACTATATGCCAGGCGTTGTTCTAAAGAGCCTATGTGACATGCTATGGTCACTGATGAAGATACTGTCTCCTGATACTCCTCAAAGCTGAATCCTTAGGTGCCAAAGCTGCCCTATGTGTTGGAACTTTCATTGTGTGAGCCATGCAGTCCTTGTTCTTATAATGATTATCTTATTTCTGGACCATATTTTCCATTTTGATCCAACTGATACTGCTTTAGGTACTGTCTTGGTCAGAGACATTTCAGATGCAATAATAGAATCCTACTCAAATTAACTCCAATAACTGAGGCTAGGGAGGAAGTTACCATAAGGAGACATATCCAGAAAATTTAGGGAAAAGCTGAACATCTAGACTGCAGGAAGGCTAAGAACTAAGACCACTGTCCTAGGCAAGAACTAAGACAGGGTCCTCAGCAGTGGGAGGTCATGGACTTCAGTGCTCCACAGAACAAATTTAGATTACTGAGAGAAAGCCCCATTGGTTCATCCCAGTTTGTTCCTTTCAGTCACTTGTCCATCCTTGGTCCACTTTACTGTTGGAGAGGAAGGGAACCAGTGGGGTCATATGACACCTTAGGCTGCCCCTTCCAACAGCTTTGGGCAGAAATGTCAAGAATGTACCTGGTGGTGTACCCCCATCTCTTCATTCTTGAGAATTCTGAGGCATTGATGCTTCTGCCTGTGTGGGATTGTGATAACCTATATTTACCACTGGCTATGATAATACAAGGGAGTCCCCAGTGAATTGCTCAAGTTCCACCCATATTCCTTCTAGCTCCTATTTGTGGTACTGAGAATTATTTCAACGAACGTAATGACCCCTTTTTCTCTTATGAAGGAGCCTGGGATGACTAGATGGTTATCACAGTTTCCATTTCAGAAGACAGTGATAGAATCCCTTGGTGGAACTGTTCTTCCCTTGGATGTCAGATTCTTCATATTTATAGGACCCACAGCTGCAGGGATAATATAGCAATTTTTTTTTTTTTTTTTGGAAATGGAGAAGATCCGTTTTGAAATGTGTTGCCTAACAATCAAAATTTAAATTTGTGCCACTAAAACTAACACTTCATAATTGTGAAAATAAAGCTAAGAAGTCATGTGGATGATTGAAATTCAAAAATGTAATTTCCAATGTGATACACCATATTAACAAATTGAAGGATAAAAACCATATGATAATCTCAATATGTGCAGAAAAAGCTTTTGACAAAATTCAACACCCGTTTATGATAAAAACCCTCCAGAAAGTAGGCATCGAGGGAACTTACCTCAAAATAATAAAGGCCATACATGACAAACCCACAGCCAACATTGTTCTCAATGGTGAAAAACTGAAACCATTTCCTATAAGCTCAGGAACAAGACAAGGCTGCCCACTCTCACCACTATTATTCAACATAGTTTTGGAATTTTTAGCCACAGCAATCAGAGAAGAAAAGGAAATAAAAGGAATCCAAATCAGAAAAGAAGAAGTAAAACTGTCACTGTTTGCAGATGACATGATACTATACATACAGAATCCTAACCATGCTACCAGAAAACTACTAGAGCTAATCAATGAATCTGGTAAAGTAGCAGGATACAAAATTAATGTACAGAAATCTCTTGCATTCCTATACACTAATGATGAAAAATCTGAACGCGAAATTAAGGAAACACTCCCATTTACCACTGCAACAAAAAGAATAAAATACCTAGGAATAAACCCACCTAAGGAGACAAAAGACCTGTAAGACACTGATTAAAGAAATTAATGATGATACAAACAGATGGAGAGATATACCATGTTCTTGGATTGGAAAAATCAACGTTGTGAAAATGACTCTACTACCCAAGACAATCTACAGATTTGGTGCAATCCCTATCGAACTACCAAGGACATTTTTCACAGAACTAGAACAAAAAATTTCACAATTTGTATGGCAACACAAAAGACCCCAAATAGCCAAAGCAATATTGAGAATGAAAAATGGAGCTGGAGGAATCAGGCTCCTGGACTTCAGACTATACTACAAAGCTACAGTAATCAATACAGTATGGTACTGGCACAAAAACAGAAATATAGATCAATGGAACAGGATAGAAAGCCCAGAGATAAACCGACGCGCATATGGTCACCTTATCTTTGATAAAGGAGGCAAGAATATACAATGGAGAAAATACAGCCTTTTCAATAAGTGGTGCTGGGAAAACTGGACAGTGACATGTAAAAGAATGAAATTAGAACACTCCCTAACACCACACACAAAAATAAACTCAAACTGGATTAAAGACCTAAATGTAAGGCCAGACACTATAAAACTCTTAGAGGAAAACATAGGCAGAACACTCTATGACATAAATCACAGCAAGATCCTTGTTGACCTCCTAGAAAGATGGAAATAAAATCAAAAATAAACAAATGGGACCTAATGAAACTTAAAAGCTTTTGCACAGCAAAGGAAACCATAAACAAGACAAAAAAACAACCCTCAGAATGGGAGAAAATATTTGCAAATGAAGCAACAGACAAAGGTTTAATATCCAAAATATACAAGCATCTCATGCAGCTCAATATCAAAAAAACAACCCAATCCAAAAATGGGCAGAAGACCTGAATAGACGTTTCTCCAAAGAAGATATACAGATCGTCAACAAACACATGAAAGGATGCTCAACATCACTAATCATTAGAGAAATGCAAATCAAAACTACAATGAGATATCATCTCACACAGGTCAGAATGGCCATTATCAAAAAATCTGCAAACAATAAATGTTGGAGAGGGTGTGGAGAAAAGGGAAACCTCTTGCACTGTTGGTGGGAATGTAAATTGATATAGCCACTATGGAGAACAGTATGCAAGTTCCTTAAAAATCGAAAAATAGAACTACCGTATGACCTAGCAATCCCACTGCTGGGCATATACCCTGAGAAAACCATAATTCAAAAAGAGACATGTACCACAATGTTCACTGCAGCACTATTTACAATAGCCAGGACATGGAAGCAACCTAAGTGTCCACTGATGAATGGATAAAGAACATGTGGCACATATATACAATGGAATATTACTCAGCCATAAAAAGAAATGAAATTGAACTATTTGTAGTGAGGTGGATGGACCTAGAGTCTGTCATATGGAGTGAAGTTAAGTCAGAAAGAGAAAAACAAATACCGTATGCTAACATATATATGGAATCTAAAGTAAACAATTGGCTCTGATGAACCTAGGGACAGGATACGAATAAAGATGCAGACGTAGAAAATGGACTTGAGGACACAGGGAGGGAGAAGGGTAAGCTGGGACAAAGTGAGAGAGTAGCATTGACATATATACACTACCAAATGTAAAACAGATAGCTAGTGGGAAGCAGCTGCATATTACAGGGAGATCAGCTCCATGCTTTGTGACCGCCTAGAGGGGTGGGATCGGAATAGTGGGAGGGAGGTGCAAGGGGGGGGGATATGGGGATATATGTGTATGTATAGCTGATTCACTTTGTTATACAGCAGAAACTAACACAACATTGTAAAGCAATGACACTCCAATAAAGATGTTTTTAAAAATGTAATTTCAATCATGAGTTTTCAACTTGTCCCAATGAATCTAGAATTGTTAATAAGTAAAGCCTGTCTCAAACAACCTTCAAAATTGAAAAGACTTTAAAGATTCTTTAATAAAAAGAATCTCTTTGGTTAAACCTCTGATCAACATCTATCCTCAGCCTATTTCCAAAAGTAGTTCTTATCTTCCTAGGATAGACTTTTCCATAGATGGACAGCTCTAGTAGGTAAAAGAGTTGAAATATTTCTGTAACTTCAAATTTCTGGTTCTAGTTTTTCTTAATCTGGAGGATTCAGACTAAGTCAGTCATCAGTCCTTTCAGTACTTAAAGTCAGCTGTCTAATCTCAATTGAGTCCCACAGGATGACTTTACAACTAAGCTCAAACAACCACAGCCCCTAAAATGTTCCTAGGATTGACACAAGACTAAAAATTCTTCCAAATATGGCCAACAATGTTTTAATCCTATTAAATATTCTTTTCATGTTGGGATGAGAATAGCAACAAATGTTATTCTTTCTTAGTTTTCTATTTACTCAAAGTAATATACGTGGCACAATTTCTCTTCAGATTATGTTGAAATATTTATCATTAGTATTTGAGGTAAGTAAAAATCACTGATACCCCAAATGGCATTTAAATCTTTAATGATACCATTTTGTTTATGAACTAATCTAGCTACATATTCTTCCAAACTGTACCCTTAAAATGTAAAGCCAAGAACTTTTCTCAATATTAAAACTTGCGAAAAGGGTTAAGGTTACCTATAAACATCAGGTACAATTCTAAGTTCTGAATCAAAAAATACTTCTAGTGCAATTAATATTAATGTTTTTCAAAACATTAAATGGAAAACTTACAGTTACTTTTTCAAATAAAAGCCACAAGAAATTAAATAATTACTATGTACATAACAACTTGCTTATATCAAATTGTGAAGAAAAGCATCATGCCAGTTGCTAGGATCTCAAATTAATACACTCAGGTTTTGTATGGTTTGATTTATTCTTTGTTGTAAAACTGCTAGATTGAAATAAGGTCTCTCTATAAACACTATGCTTTGAAATCATATAGATAATATAGTCATTTTATAATATTTTACGGTTCTAGCATGGTATTCATTTACTTTGTTAGAAGTTATTCACAGGTCCTAAATACTAGATGATTGGACTGTCACACAAGGAAATTATCCTAATTATTCTAATATATAAATGTCTAATAATTATATATCAGAAAAAAAGAGATTGTTTAATATTGACCGAATATTTAATACATTTTGTAATTAAATTTCTACTGGCTTTCTTAATTTTAGCTAACCTAAGATAATCTAATAATCAGTTTTTCATTTTTACAACCAAAGCAAGCATTTAGTTTCTATTTATGATAAATCCCAAACTTTTTTTTTTGGTTGTCTTTAAAAAGACAAGAACACTTTGATAATAAGAAAATGAGAAATGCTTTTTAAATTTTGTATTATCTTGTTATTGGGAACCTATGAATAAGCTTCAAAAAACAATAACAGGAATTAAAGGATATGGAGAAGGAAGAATTCCATAAATAACATTAAAAAACAAAGAAAAGCAAAAAACAGCACAGAAACACTTGACACATTATTACTAGCTTATAAAACTCGGATCTGCCATTTTTGACACTTATTAAGCTGACAACACATATAGCTGCCTCATCTACTATAATGGTTGACCTTTTAAAATGTTAATTAGATTGTCACCTACCTGCAGTCAACATTTTTCAAGAATTAGTTCATTCTTTCTTTGTAGCTTAGGCTTATTGATCATAGAACACTTTATAGCTGTTTATGTTTTCTTTTATGCTGTTGGCATCATGGAAAATTACAATCATGAAATGCTTTTTAAAAATTGATTTGAACACAATGTTTCCTAATAAAATATTTGGCAAATCTGAAATTTTTTAAGTTATCACCAACATATGTGACCTTCTTTCTTTGCTTATTTTTGTTTAAATTAAAAACTTGGACCACATGAAGGTTGTTAAATATTGAAGGTTTTGAAAAAAATAGTTTTAATTTTGTTTGAGAGAATTCCCTTAGCAAAAGCTATCTATTATTTGTATATCCACAGTGCCTAATATGATGATACACAGTACATTTTGATACCCCTAACTATTATGGGCTAACCACTTAAAAGATTTAAAAGGATGAACGTTTGAATTTTCTTCTCTAGTTCCATATTTCTCTGGTATAGACATGTGAACAAAATGTATTTTCTAGCCGTCTCTTAAAAATTTACTAATTGCTTAATTTGTTCTGTTTGCAATGATTGTCTCCTTAACAACATTTTTTTACTTTTGAATTCTTTGGGGAAAATAGGAACTGTTGGCATAAGCATTTTTTGACCACAAGAAAGAAGGCTGGAAATCTTGTTGCTGACATTGATATCTGAGATGGGAGGGTGAGGATTCACATTTAAGGGTGGCAGAAATCCTGGTCTGGTTTGTGTAATGCTGTGATCTAAAGGGAAAGCTCCCGAGCCACGCCTTTCTAAAAGGGCATGATTTCTCCTGCTCAGGGGACCTGGTGGGATATTCTCCAACAATTCTTTGGATCCTGACAACAAAGAAGAAGATGGTGAGAGGATCTTTTTCTTTCCTATAAGTGTTTTGCCATCATCTAAAGTTGCAGGGATGAGACCAGCTGAGAGCTGGGAATCAGAGCTATAGTGATTTGCTCCTGAGTTTCTTTTTTGAACTATACTTCTTAAGGTGGAAGTAAATATTGTCTGGTTAGAGTCTGGGTCCCGGTCAACTGGGATGCCAACGCATTGCTGATTTCCTTCAGAAAACAATGATTGATAATTTATTTCCTCAGATGACATCTTTCTTGAGCTGGCCTGGTCAAAGGCTCTTAACAAATGTGCAGTGTCTTTTATATCAATACTTTGGTGCCTAGTGACGAATCGCTTGGAAAGTGCCAGCCCAGTGGTTTTGTAGGATAATTCTTCCTCTGGAGTAATATCCTGGAGCTCCTCTTGTAAGGAGGCCACTCTGTTCTGGTGCTTTAATGAGGGGGCACTCTTGATCCAGTGTGGAGCCTGAGGTAGCTTCGGCCCGTTAGGGGCCACGCAAGGCTTCCTCAAGGGGGAGCTTGGGTCCCCCATATCATCCCTGCTTCCTGTGGGTTCCAGATCTTTAAAGGCAAAAAGTGTCATTTCAGTTTCAGAAGAGTGTGATAGTGGCAATGAGGCTGTTTTTAAGTCTATTGCTGAAGGAGTGGCACAGGTGGCTGGGGAATAACACTCATCCATATCCACAGGAGGCATATTTAAGTACTGTTTGGTCGTGTGCCTGCCACAGGGCGATTTTGCTGTCATTATGATAATGACCTCTTTCCCTTTTTCCTTGCAAGCACTAAGTAGGACTTTCAGGGTCTCTCTGTCTTCTGAATTCACAGCATAAACAAGGGCCGAGTAACTAGAGTGGTCTTGCAAGCTGAGGTCAGCCCCACTCTCTAGGAGCAAAGAAACAACTTCAGGACCAGCTTTTTCTAAGCAAGCATGCATCAAAGCAGTTTTCCCGAATTTGTCCTGTATGTTGGGATCAGCATTGTTTTCTAATAGGTATTTAACCATTTTGGCTTTACTGACGCTCTGGTGATCAACATGTTTGGTCTTACAAGCAATCATTAAAGGTGTTTCCCCTCTGTCATTGCTCTCATTAATGTAGGCGCCGCCTTCCAGCAAGAGTCTTGTAAGGCGAAGCCGGCTCTGATGGACCGCTTTGATCAGGGAATTTCCATCACTAGAAATTTCTATACCTTCATCCATCTTCAAAAGTCAGAATCAATACCTGGTTAGCAAAGAAGATGAAGAACAAAAGATTAGCCTGAATCAATGTCCCAATTTATATTCATGTTGTTATTCACAATTAATGTCTGAAATATGTATAAAGAAGACATAAATAAGATTGTGTTATTAATACAGAGAAAAATTTGAAAAATTTAGAAGAGTAACAACCTTTAGGGAAGCTTGAACTAAAATTTACTTTCCCAAAATCTTCATTGAATATTTATGACATAACACTAGCCTAGTACTTCTCTAAATCCCACATCAATTAAACAATAATCCACTTAGTTTCCACCTGTGAAACATATTTTTTAAATAATATTAAAATGCAAATTTAAGCAAAAAAGCCAAAATTCTGTGTAACTGCAACTGAATCAACTAAAATAGAGCATGTTTACGATAGCTTAATACAAAAAACTTCTTAGTATTAATTACTTAAACATGCTTTTCAGTTAAATAATGCAATTAAGATCTAAATTTTCAATTTGAGGGGCATTTCGATGTTTCTTTTAAAGGATGAAAAATATTTGGACTACAAGATGTTAAAATAACTGATATAATGTCTGGAATTCACACTGAGATAGGAATGGTGAGCATGAGATTATGCAGTTTTCTTGATTCCATTACTTAAATTGTCTACTGACTAGGTTATGGGGTTAGCAACATACTATTGAGTTAAATTTTGACAGTTGTTCCAAAAAAGTTTTCTAGGCTAGAAACAAGTGAAGACATACAGACTTTAAAAACATTTTATTATCATTAAAACTGAAAATTATTTATGTTTAATTTATTTAAATAATTTAGATTCAGGATTTCCCTGGCAGTCCAATGGTTAGGGTTCTGTGCTCTCACTGCTGAGGGCCTGGGTTCAATCCCTGGTCGGGGAACTAATATCCCACAAGTCATGCGGCATGGCCAATAAATAAATAAATACATAAATAAAAATTTAGATTTAAACTTATTCAACAGATAATTTCATTAGGTGATAAGAATTATGTCTTTATCGAGAGCCAAGGAAATGTTAGTCTTGTAACAGTCCTTAGAGCTGGGGAGAAAAATCAAATAAAAGTTTGTATAACATTTAGATCTATTTCATTGAATTGTGTAGCTTTGAGAAATCAAGAAGTATTATTTACTCTACTCATTTACTTTTAAATAAGAATATGGGACATGGATTTCTATTGTATAGTAGAATAGATAAGGGATCCCCAATCCCCGGGCCACGGACCAGTACCAGTCTGTGCTGTGGCCTGTTAGGAAGCAGGTTGCACAGCAGGAGGTGCGCGGCAGGCAAGCAAACGAAGCTTCATCTGTTTACTGCAGCTCCCCATCGCTCACATTACCGCCTGAGCTCCGCCTCCCGTCAGATGAGCGGCGGCTTTAGATTCTCATAGGAGTGTGAACCCTACTCTGAACTGTGCATGCGAGGGATCTAGGTTGCATGCTCCTTGTGAGAATCTAATGCCTGATGATCTGAGGTGGAACTGAGGCAGTGATGCTGGCACTGGGGAGCGGCTGCAAATACAGATTATCATTAACAGAGAGGTTTGACTGCACAGAGACCATAATAAATCAGTTGCTTGCAGACTCATATCAAAACCCCATCAGTGAGTGGCAAGTGACAATTAGGCTGCATCTGGTGGCAGGCTTTATAGTGGCAAGTGAGTTGATGTACTTCAATTGTACAGCTGCATCTGGTGGCAGGCTTTAAGTCAGAATCTGATACTTATTTTAGTCCATGTGTGGCCCACCCATTATTTTATTTACCACTTCCGTCTGCACCTCTTTCTTGCACCGCACACTTGTCTCACTCAGTTTTGGTAAGCCCGCAAGCTAATCCTAGCCAAATTGAGTAAAAAACAAACGTTGCTGGAGAGCTTCTTTGAAGAGGGGAAAAGACACAATGATGAGACAGCAGAAGACTCTTAAGACTGCCAGCAAAAAGAAAGCTGCATTTAAAAGAAAATACCAAGAGTCCTACTTAAATTACAGGTTCACTGCAACAGGTGATTCACATTCTTCAAGCCCTCTCTGTATAATATGTGGTGATTGGCTATCCAAGGAAGCCATGAAACCTTCAAAACTGCTTCGCCACATGGAGACCAAGGACCCTGCATTAAAAGACAAGCCTTTGGACTTTTTCAAAAGAAAAAAACGTGACCACGAAAAACAGAAGCAATTATTGAAGGCCACCACTTCTTCAAATTTGTCTGCACTGAAAGCATCATTCTTAGTGGTTAACAGCATTGCTAAAGCTAAGAAGCCCTTTACTATTGGTGAAGAGTTGATCCTGCCTGCTGCTAAGGACATTTGTCATGAACTTTTAGGAGAGGCTGCAGTTCAAAAGGTGGCATGTGTTCCTCTTTCAGCCAGCACCATAACTAGATGAATTGATGAAATAGCAGAGGATACTGAGGCACAATTGTTAGGCTTAATGAGTCACTGTAGTATGCAATCCAGGTTGACAAGTCTACTGATGTTGACAACAAGGCAACAATGCTTGTTTTTGTGTGATATATTTTCAGGAGGATGTGCATGATATGTTATGTGCACTTTTTTTTGCCAACCAACACCACAGCTGCAGAACTATTCAACTCTTTGAATGATTGCATATCAGGAAAACTGAGTTGGTCATTTTGTGTTGGCATATGTACAGACAGAGCGGCTGCCATGACTGGACGGCTTTCTGGTTTCACTACTCAGGTCAAAGAGGTTGCTTCTGAATGTGAGTCTATGCACTGTGTCATCCCTAGAGAAATGCTGGCTAGCCGAAAAATGTCACCTGAACTTAACAACATTTCACAGGATGTGATTAAAATTATCAACCACATTAAAGTACATGCCCTTAACTCATGTCTGTTCGCACAGCTCTATGAGGAGATGGACGCAGAGTACACAAGTCTTTTCTTATACACAGAAGTGAGATCTAAAGGTAGATCTAAAGGTAGATCACTGGACAGAGTTTTTGAGTTCTGAGAGCCGCTCCAGAGATTTCTTTTAGAAAAACAGTTACCACTGGCAGCACATTTCAATGACACAGAACGGGTCGCAAAACTTGGTTACTTGGGCTTCCCTAGTGGCACAGTGGTTGGGAATCTGCCTTCCAGTGCAGGGGACACAGGTTCGAGCCCTGGTCCAGGAAGATCCCACATGCTGCAGAGCAACTAAGCCTGTGTGCCACAACTACTGAACCTGCGCTCTAGAGCCCATGAGCCACGACTATTGAGCCCGCGTGCCACAACTACTGAAGCCAGCGTGCCTAGAGCCCGTGCTCCAAAACAAAGAGAAGCCACCATGATGAGAAGCCCGCACACCGCAATGAAGAGTAGCCCCCACTCGCTGCGACTAGAGAAAGCCCGCGCACAGCAACAAAGACCCAACACGGCCAAAAAATAAATAAAATAAATAAATTTATTAAAAAAAAAAAAACTTGCTTACTTGTGTGACGTATTCAACCCGCTCAACGAACTCATTCTGTCACTTCAGGGGAGAACGACAACTGTGTTCAAGTCGGCAGATAAAGTAGCTACATTCAAAGCCAAACTGGAATTATGGGGGTGACACGCGAACATTAGGATTTTTGACATGTTTCAAACATTAGCAGAGATTTTGAAAGAGACTGAGCCAGGACCTTCTTTCTCCCAGCTGGTGCATGATCACTTATCTCAGCTTTCAAAAGAGTTTGAGCATTACTTCCCAACCACAAAAGACCCCCAAACTGGGAAGGAATGGATCCACGACCCATTTGTCAATAAGCCAGGTGAATCGACTTTGTCCGAGCTAGAAGAGAATCAACCGCTTGAGATCGCAAATGACGGTGGCCTTAAAAGTATGTTTGAAACAACTTCAAATCTCCATACGTTCTGGATTAAAGTCAAGGAGGAATATCCTGAGATTGCCACAAAAGCACTGAAAAGCCTGCTTCCATTTCCAACATCCTATCTTTGTGAAGCAGGGTTTTCTGCAGTGACAGCAACCAAAACGAGATGACCGAGTAGACTGGACATAAGCAACACACCTCGGGTGTCACTGTCTCCCATCCCCCCGGATGGGACCATGTAGTTGCAGGAAAACAAGCTCAGGGCTCCCAGTGATTCTGCATTATGGTGAGTTGTATAATTATTTCATTATATATTACAATGTAATAATAATAGAAATAAAGTGCACAATAAATGTAATGCGCTTGAATCATGCTGAAACCGTTCCCCAACTACCAGGGTCCGTGGAAAAATTGTCTTCCATGAAACTGGTCCCTGGTGCCAAAAAGGTTGGGAACCGCTGGAATAGATAATAAATAACAAATGACTTCTTAAAGGAAAGAAGAGATAAAGAGAGCAGAAAGAAAGTGAAGAAAAAAGGGAAAGACAGACATGCACATAGAAAGTAATTCAATTGTTAAACAGCTATAAGCTCCTAATATGTGCTGGGCACTGAGCTACAAAGGTATAGGCCTTAGCCCTGAAGAGGTTACATAGTTGTTTGGAAGAGTTACTGTATAAGCAGCTGGTTATGACTTTACACACAGACTTTAATGGTTTGAGGACGGAAGGGCTTCACAGAGGCCAGCCATTTGAGCTAAACCTTGAAGACTGCGAAAGAGTTTGGCAGGCAGAAAAAGGAGGAAAGGAAAAGTAGCGAACACTCCTTGTGCAAAGACCTAGAGGCTTAAAATAGCACAGTTATTTATCATAAACCAGGCTCTACACCATACTACAACCAAACTTCAGGAAAATATTTTAGCAGATGATTATACTGACGGTGATGTGGCAGAACACGTACATCTAATTTTGTCCCTTCCTAAAACCCCCTAAAAGTAAAGATTTTTTTTTTTTTAAACATAAACTCACAAAGATAGCAGGAAAAGGAGAGAAGATGACAAACAACATTTTGGAAGCCGGAAAGCAGATGGGCCAGTGTTAACTGACTGAGCCAACCTGAAAAGGCTGTGCCTCGAGTCATTGGCGGCAGAGTTGAGCACTAAGCCCGTGTACACTACAGAATCCTCGAAAGAGGGGGCAGTAGGAGGCTCTATAACTAGGGGGTGGAGAGTACAGCTAAATAAGGAGGGCTAGGAGAAAAGCTGTTAGAGAGGCAGTTGGATCTCTACGTCTTGCTCCGGAAGTGCCGTGGTCCTACCTTGGACCAGCAGAAGCAGCATTACCTGAAACTTGTTAAATATGCAAAATCTCAGGCTCCATCCCAGATGTACTGAGTCAGAGCCTACAGTTCAACTAGATCCCCAGGTGATTTGCATGCACATTGAAGTTTGAGAAGTGCTCCTCCACTCCAAGCCACTAGGAGATACAAGACTGCCCCTCTCCCACCTCAAAAGATGTCCAGTGGTTTATTCTCCAGAAATGGCGAAACAGAGAGTCTCTGGACTGAGAGACACTAGGCATGTTTGAGGACAGGAAAATAGGAGAATAAGTGATGGCATGTTTACTGACCACTGAGTGAAGGGACTCACAGCCTTCTACCCCAACTCAGCTCCAAGAATGATGGCAGCCATATTTTATCCTTTAGAAGAAAACTGCTATACTCGTCTCTCAAGAATATGACCTACCAAGGAGAAAATACTTAAGAGTACTGATCACAGAGATTCCCCAACATGCCACCCAGATCATCCCACAGTGTGGCTTAAAGGTCACTCATGGGGCTTCCCTGGTGGTGCAGTGGTTGAGAGTCTGCCTGCCAATGCAGGGGACACGGGTTCAAGCCCTGGTCTGGAAGATCCCACATGCTGCGGAACAACTAGGCCCGTGAGCCACAACTACTGAGCCTGCGCGTCTGGAGCCTGTGCTCCGCAACAAGAGAGGCCGCGACAGTAAGAGGCCCGTGCACCGCGATGAAGAGTGGCCCCCACTTGCCGCAACTAGAGAAAGCCCTCGCACAGAAATGAAGACCCAACACAGCCAAAAATAAACAAAATTTAAAAATTTAAAAAAAAGGTCACTCGTGAAAAAGCTTCACATTAGGTTTTTAATCCAAGCCCTTTAATCATGAGCATGAAAACAAAAAAGCCTCTTACATTAAAGACAGAGAGCAGAATAGAAAAATCAACTTGGAGAAGACAGATATTAGTCCAAAAAATGAAACCTTCAAAAACTCATTATCCTCAAAGGGATAAGAAGATGTTGTAACCATGAAACAGGGATAAGAGTCTATTAAAAAGAATATTCAGAGATCATAAAAATCTCTCAAAAGATAAAAACATGATACAAATTGCAAAACTCAATAGAAGGGTTGAATAATAACATTGATAAAAATCTCTAACACAGTCAAGCAAAAAGGATAGAGAGAAAAAAACAAGAAAATTAGGGGACTAGATCAGGAAATCCAAGATCCAACTAATAGAAGTTCTTACAAGAGACAATAGTGGGGGTAGAGAAAGGGGTGAGCAGGAGAGGAAATGATGAATAAGATCAAGAAAATTTTTTAGACATGAGGGACATCAGTTCCCAAATTGAAAGGGCCCAAAGAGACCATAGCACAATGGATGAAGACAGACCCTGACCATGGCACATGGTTGTATTTCCAGAACACTGAGAACAGAGATTTAGGCAACGGAGGAATATTTTTTAAAATCTGAAGGAAAAATGATTCCCAGCTTAGAATTCTCTAGCTAGCCAAACCATCAGTCAAGAATTGGGATACACTCTCAAGAATCTACTGAAGAATATATTCTATCAAGATGAAATGGTGGAACAAGAAAGAAGAAACGAGATCTGGAGATCATCATAGAGGAAAGGCACGGAAAATCCCCAAGAAGATGGTGAGAGGAGATGCCAGGATAATGGATGTGCACAGACATCCTCTCTGAGATCATACTGCCATTTTACCATCTTGTTAACTGAGGACCAAATGCCCAGGTAAGCCTGATCTCAGTTCTTTAAATGACTTGCTTTGTCCTGACCACATCTCTGCTCTCCCCTCCATACCCTGCTTTCTGGGGCAGCCACTGGCACTCGTTTCAGCCCTACTCAAATGTTCTACTTTGACCTGCTCTGAGATCTGGGGATAAGTCATGGTGAGCTTAGGAGGAGAGAGACTCAAAACCCATTGCTTTTGCATATCCACTATCTGCTCTACACTGCAGCCCGCCAGAAGCCCTATCGTGGTAAGCCCCATGTTTCCCAGGACTCACTCATGACCTTGCCCAGAGTGGCTCTTGTAAATGCTCAGGAATGCTGAGCTGTACTCAGATCCAGAGACTGTTCAACTTATGTTCTCCTGAGAACTTTTGCCATATATTGTTAATATTGATCTTCCTTTATTCATCTAATTTTGTGCTTTCTACCCAGTTTTCCAAAAATAAACAATTAATTTACTTAAGGATCACATGCAAGTGGGAAACTCAGAAAACAAAAAAGCAAAGGAACGATTTACACAATAGTCAAGACTAAGTTACCTCTTGGTGAGGGTTAAGGAGAACAATGCAATTTGGGAGGGACACACAGAGGCTTTTAAGGTTCAGGTAATGTTCTATTCTGTTTCAGGTGTGTATATAGGTGTCCGTTTTATTATTATTCTTCAAACAGTATATATTTCATGTACTCGCCTGTATGATATTACTATTCTCTTTTGTAAAATGGGACATGTACACAAAAAAGAACATAGCATTTATGTAAGAATGTTTCATAATTAAAATTTATAAAGAGCCATAGTAAGTCTTAGTTTTCACAACATAAATCACTTTTTGTGGTGTTATCAATAGTATTTACGCCTAGACTTTCAAGGAATTTCAGCTAGTCAGCTCCTGATAAGCAATATTCAAAAGAATATTCTTATTCGTTTCCACTTTAGTTTCATTCATGATGTTAAGCAAAGAACAACCACTAGATATATACATCCATAAATATAATAAAAGTTAACACATGAAATATATGATTTTTGTCCCCCGTGCAACATTCTAAAAAAGCTATTCCAGAGCCAGACATACCTGCAACTCAGCAACCTAGGAATTTAGGGTTGGTTGACAGATTGGGTCCCAACTGAGGTTTATTCTGAATGCGAAACATCTGCAAAGAGCTCACATGAGACAGTGATCAGAAAAGAAACCTTCTTTTAGCATTTTTCATATACAAATAGGTTTAATAAAGCAAAGAGACTTATAGAAATGAACTGGAACATAATATAAAATATAGAACTGCCATTCAAGAAGAGATAACAGTATCAATCATGTAAAAGCAGCTTTGACCAAAAGTAGCATTTGATAAACAGATACTCAAATGAGAACCAGTTGCCAGATACCAGATTTCAATATTAAACTTTCATATAGCTTCTAGTATGCGGGCCAATGTTGTTTTAAAAAAAGTCTTAAAAGAATCTTTTGGAAAGACATTCAAACCTTTTCATTTATCCTCACGTAAAGATCTTTCTCCACAGTGCTAAACCCAGCCACTTCCTGCCATAACTTTCCCTCCCACGCTCGGCATTGGGAGGTTCTGGGAGAAAAAGGGGGGCTGGCTGCGATGCCTGAGGGGGGCAGTGGCCCCGCCCTGGTCCTGTGGAAAGGGAGGGTGCTATGGTCTCCAGGGCCTCAGGGAAGCTGGGCAGTGACACCACTAGCCAGTGGCAACTAGCGAATATATCTACCATGAGGCCTTTGGCAGACCTCGCCCCTTAGTACTGCAGGGCTGTCAAGCACAAACAACAAAGGCTTACGCTTTGCTCATTATAAAGACTTCTAAGGCCCACTGGATGGCTCACTTTTTAAACTGTTCACATTTAATAGAGCAATTTTGAATTGTTTAAGCATTAAATTTTTCAGAAAAAAAAGTTATCAGGTACTTTATCTTCCATGTGTATACATGTTAGGTTTCCTGGTGTCTCATTTTGTAATCAGTACTTTATTGGAATAATCCCCTTGTCTTCATGCCTTCACCCTCTTTCAGTCCATTCTCTTATCTCACCTCATCCATTCGCACGTCAAAAATGCCCATATTGAAGTTGATTTATTTACTCTTCATAGAGGTAAGCCCCACCTGGGATGAAAACCACCTCTCTAGCCTACAATGGTCCTAGTTCAGAAATGTGCCCGCCTTCTGTGTCCTCCTGTGAAACATCCTTACTGGGCACCTAGTGCTAATACTGTATTAACATTCAATCAGACTTTTATAATCTAGCTTATAAATGATTCCCCACTTCCGTTACACCTTCCAAACAGAGAGCAGTTCAACTGGAGAAAGTTTGAAAGTCAGGTAGACCCAGATTTCCATCCTGACTCTCCTAATTACTAGCTGTATGCCTGGTCAAATCTCTCAGCCTCTCCGAGTCTTGAGTTCCCCATCTGTGGAAGACAATCATGAAACGTTCGTCCCCTGGGGGCTGGTAATGAAATCAGACAACATCTAGAAAAAGACTTTCCTGTTGTGCCTTCATACTCACGGTGTTCTTCTTTTTAAATTTTTTTTTATTTTTGCGGTACGCGGGCCTCTCACTGTTGTGGCCTCTCCCGCTGCGGAGCACAGGCTCTGGACGCGCAGGCCCAGCAGCCATGGCTCACAGGCCCAGCCGCTCCGCGGCATGTGGGATCTTCCCAGACCGGGGCACGAACCCGTGTCCCCAGCATCGGCAGGTGGACTCTCAGCCACTGCGCCACCAGGGAAGCCCTTCTTTTTAAAATTTTTATCTCAGAATTTAGCCATCTTTTATTTTTATCATGTCTCTAATCCACAGACTATTTAAATAACATAAAATATTTAAAATGTTGTTTTTTTAGAATCTGTAAATAATGGTTTGTAAATATAAATGGAACCTAATAAGTGAACTATGGAAAAATATATCCTTTAAGTGCATTTTCCTTATAATTTCCAAATACAATAATTTCTTCATTATTATAAGATGTTAATTATTAAACAGCTGGATAAATTGCTTTTGATTTTAAAATTAGAATGTCTTTAACTTTGCTTGTAATTCATCATGGCATATTGCTCTACTCTTTTAGTGCCTCTCTCCATCTCCCAAGGCCCCACTAAAATTACAGTTTAGTTATTTTTTTTAAAAGATATCTATTCTGAAGAACATAGAAAACTGGAAGAGAGATATCAGATGATCAATTTCAAACAAGCTGTGGAGACAGAGGCGGGTGGTGGCGTGGTAAACTGCCTTAGCATAGCAGAGGCTACAACATAAAGCCCCCGGGAGGTGGCCCCCACGAGAAGGAAGCCAGCTTACCCACAGGACTCCGGAAGCTTAGGACATGGAGGTTCCAAATGACACTGAAAGTGGCAATGAGGCACGGGGCTGAACATGACAGGATGGTTGGATAGAACAACCGGACCCCCAGAACTTTACCTCACCCCAAGTAGACAACCACTCTCTTAGGCAAGAAAACAAAGATTCATTCTCTGAACAGATTGATCAGGTAGGCTCCAACCTTGGAAGCCGTGTGCTGAAAACAAGAGAAAGTGAGTCTACAGGCTGACTGGTGAAATTCCCAGCTACCACGGGACTGGAAGGCAGGAAAAAGGAGTAAAAAGCACTGGATCTTAGAATTATGAGCCCTATTAAAAATATCTGTCGATAAATGAAGCAATTCAAGCCATAACTACATTCACCCCTCCAGACACCCACTCCACATGGAAATAGAAAGTTACCTGAAAACATTATTCAAAATTTCATACTTCACATGTCTTTTCTCTCCCTGGATGAGTTTTCTGTCAGCCAGCTGTCAGTTCCTACTAAAGGAAATCAAAGCTATTCAGAGCTACATAAATACCTATAATTTGTTCCACACATCTCTCCCATTTGGAGTCTAGTTTTTTAATTCCTTGTTAAGAAAGACATCCCCACAGTGTTTGTGCAGTTAATCATATTTCACTGATTATGACTCTGCAAAGTGTCTGGAGTGGATTCTGTGCACGGCAATCCAGTGTGTGTGTGTGTGTGTGTGTGTGTGTGTGTGTGTGTGTGTGTGTGTGTGTGTGTGTGTGTGTGTGTGTGTGTGTGTGTGTGTGTGTGTGTGTGTGTGTGTGTGTGTGTGTGTGTGCGCGCAGGAAGCAGTCTACCCTGCAAGGACTGCTGGGGCTGGAAAGGCTGCAGCACTCACCTGGTCTGCCCCATTCTGTGCAGATGAGGTGGCTGAGGAGGGAAGGTACCCTTTCTCTTACTCACCTGCTTGCCAGGACTTAACTAGATGTTCCTGTGTCCCTTCTCTTATGTCTCCTTGCTTCTTACAAAGTAGGGTTCTGTTTTGAGTACCTAATTTGTGTGGTCTCTAACATGGCAGTGCCACGTGGGCCGAGGTGCTTTCAAAGCTATCTTGGAGATGATAGGCTTGGTGTTTCCCGTGACTTTTTTCTCCCCAAGCCACCCCCAGTTTTCCTGTCATTCAGAAAGAAATTTTATTTTCCTCTGAGCCTCTTACTCCACCTCCAGATAGGATGTATGCTCCCTCCCAAAAAGTTACTTATCTGGCCATGGTGGGGCAGGGCAGCAAGGGGGTGGAAATCAACAAATCGGTTTCAAGTTCAAAGTTCAGCCCCTCACCTTTGCCCCAGGATGCCCTGTCTTTGTGCTGCCCACAAGGGGACCAGAGGAGGCAGCAGACTGTGTATCAAAGCCTGGGGCTCTGTCTCCTCCCAAGTTACCAGCTCTTGAGAAGCTGTTCCTTTGAGCTTCTGTTTCCTCATTCTTAAAGTGGGGATAATACCTACTTTACTGAAGATGACTGTGAGGATTTTAGAAGATCCTAATATATTTGCCAGCTAGGAATTCAACAATGTCAGGTTCTAAACATATTATCACTAAACGTGAATGCTCTGGGCTGATGGGGTCTGAGAATGGGGGCTAATGTGCCTATACCAACAGGTTCTCCACCTTCTGTGGGCATAAGATCACATGGTGAGTTTGTTAATAAGATTCCAGGCTCCACTCCCAATAGGGGGTGCTTCCCGTGCACGCTCGGAAAGAATCTGTGACAAACTCTTCATTCTTCATCCCAGTCCCACCACCTATTAGCTATCAATCCCTGCCTCAGGCTCCCACCAAGCTGTCTCCGTCATCACCTTCAGGCCACCTGATGCTCAACTCTCCCGCACGCGAGTGAAGGGCAGAGATGCCTGCCACGCCTAGAGAGGGGCAAAGGGAGCCCACAGGCTCAGAGAAGAGTACAGTCTTGAGTTAGAACAGGTCAGGTACTGGAGGTCTGCTGTCCTACCCTTCCCAGACAGGTCTGAGAAAAGTCCAGAGTTGTAGTGGGCAGCCCAGGCCAGGATGCGGAGGCCAGCTGCACCTGGAACGAGGCAAGCCTGCCCACCACAAGCAAAATAGATGTCTTCTCCCCATGCAAGGAAAGGGTCAGAGCCAGAACAAAAGATGCAGCTGAGACTGTCCCGGGAAACATAGTGACTTGCCAGGAAAAGTGTTCTCTGGCACCAGCTTGAAAGAAATATTTAGAAACTGCCCAAGAGGGAGGAGTAGCTGGTGAGGTTTGCTGTCTTTCCCACACGTACACAAAAGGGCTGGTTACTTCTAGTTACTTCAGCTGTCCCCCAGGGCCCTGGGGCTGGGCCCTGGGGGAGCTGCACTCCCACATGTCTCTGAGACACACACCCCCTTCCCAGCGCACACACATAAAGACACGCCAACCTATACCTCCAAGTCTCAGGGAACCAAGGTGATGGGATTTCTAGCCTGCTGAGGATTCTGGCAGCGTCTTCACAGTCCTCGCTGGCTCAGCTTTTCCTGAGAGCGGGGAGGGAGCGAGCCCGAGGCGCTGTCGGAGAAGGGCAAAGGAAGGTGACTGGGGCGACAACATCGGGACACCGATGGGGGCGGGGTGCGCGTTTCGTCGCCTCGTCTCGGAGCCAAGGCACAGCTGGAGGGCTGAGGCGATCGCCATCCACGAGAAGGGGTTCTGCCCAGAACGGCTGCGGAGCGGTCCCCACACCTCCCGCCCGGAGGACACGGCCCTCCTTTGGGAAATAGCACGCCCGATGGGAGCAGCCATTGCCCCCATGCTGGGGCAGGCGCGCCTCTGGAACCCAGTTCTCCGACAAGAGTACTGAGGTCCTGGTGCCAAAGCTCTGCGCCCCCAACAGCTCCGGGGACCCGGCTGCCCGCACCTGTGTGGCTCGCATTTGTGGAGACAGTGGCTGCAAACGGCTCCGTAGCCCCCTCTGGCCCGCCCCCCGCGCTCAGGTTGCACCTGCCGCCGCCAGGCGGCCGGAGACACCTGCGGAGACACGTCCAAGTCCGCCCCTCCGACCCGCGCGCTCTTGCGGCCGAGCGCGCGCGCTGCGGCGCGGACCCGCGCCCGCGAGGCCCCTGCCCCGGATCCTCTCAGACATCCCGCGGCCGCCGGCTACCCTCATCACGTCCCCAGCGCTGCAAGGCCGAGGAGAAAGCGAAACCCGCATGCCGGCGGGGTCCAAGACCGCGCCACCGCAAAGCCCGAGCCAAGAACCGGCGGGGATTGCGGGAGGCGCGAGAATGGGTTCCGTGGAGCGCGCCCGGAATGGTGGGGCAGAGTCTCTGGACAGGGCCCTGCACCCCGAAGGCCTTCAGTGGGCGCCAGGTCTCTGCAGAGTCAGGGTGCGCGGGAGGTGCCGGCTCCCAGGGCCTGAGCTTACCGGGCGGGGCGCACGGAGGCCGCTGGGCCCGGGCTGCGCCCTGCTCTCAGCAGCCAACACGCAAACCAAAGTTTCCCTAAGTAGGGCTCGCACAGCCAGGGCCTCACACTGACCTGGGACGCGCTGTCGAGTCGGCGGTGCGCCTCCCGCCTCCCCGGTTTCGCTTGGACCCTCCGTGCCTGTGGCCCCGGGGCGCCGTCCGGGCGGGGATGTGGTCTTCGGCGGCTCCTCGGCGGCTCGAGTCGCAGATCCCGGTAGGTGCCGCCGTATCCCCAACCCCCACTCGGCGGAGAGATGCGGGCGTCTGAGCCCGAGCGGCGAAGCGTCCTAGCGGGGGCCAGGAGGCGCGCACCTCGCCAGACGCCCGGGCTGCACGGCGTTTCCGTTGGGAGTGACGCGCCGGTTCGCGGCTGTGCTGCAGGTGTGGGCGGCGGCCCCGGGGGCCAAAGTGTGGCCTCTGAAGCCCCGCCTTCTGTCCCCACGAGTATCCGCCCTCCCCCCATTCCCACACGCCACAGGCCACCGCGCTTTGGCCTGAGCGACTTGGCCCAGAGCAAGGGCGGCAGCGTCTTTCCTACAGCAGGGCGTCGGCCACCCCTCTATAACGGCCCTTGGTCCCCCAGCCCGTCTACATTTGCATCCCTCCCCCGCAGTTCATATCCACCCGGCTGGTCCGTGTGTCTGTCCCCTACGGTCTCTCTTCCCCCTCCCCGTCCCTGTACCCTCTTTTGGTAAAGCCAGAGCCTCACTTCAGGTTGAGGCATTCGTGGGAGCAGCCGTTCTTCTTTTGTTTTGATGAGTTTATAACTTTATTATACTATTATTAAAACATTAATACATATTAAAATTCCACAACGTATATTTTATGTATTAAACTCTACTGTGGAATTAAAGAGAGATGAAATTAAGAAGCAGCAATGATTTTAACTCATTTATAAGGGATCATCTGGTGGAGAAAAGACTATGACCTTTTGTTGTTGTTGTTCAGATGATGTCAATTTAAAATAATTTGTAGTTTTGACTTCTCAAAGGGGGAAAGTACACTTATCTCTAAGCAGGCTTCCTTTACTTAGGAAAATAATCTGCTAAATTTGGCCCTTTAGTAAGTATATGTTAAGCAAGTTCACAGGTCATTTTAACCCAGAGTTGGTCTCTACAGAGCTGGAATATTAGGTCTGGGTTGACCATTGCCCACATCTGTTTGTTTGGGAAGGTCGGAGATTCACAGGAGGGGATTGGGCAAATTTGCATGAAGGCACCCGTCTCCTTTCCCCCATTAAGAAAGTTTTTAATAATGTGTAGTAGATGTTTAATAGGTGCACATTTCACAATTTCAACGATTTTGCTCAAACTGAAGCATCGTTAAGATCAAGAGACAGAATATTACCAGCTCTCCAGAAGACTGTCTCATATTTCTTCCTTCCAGGGGGCAGAGTAGTGGCTTCAACTAGCCTAGATTACTTTGGCTTGTATTTGCACTTTATAGCAATTGAATCATACAGAATATACTCTGTTTCTGGCTTCTTTCACTCAACATTATGTTGAAGAGGTGCGTGCTGTCTATGGATTTCGCTTGTTCATTATTTTCGCTGTATAGTATTCCACTGTGTGAATGTACCTGGATTTACTCATTTTATTACTGATTTTATTTATTATTACTGATATTACTGATATGCATTCTCAGGTTTGGGACGTTACAAATAATGCTGCTAGGAACATTATAGCAGATGTCTTTGGTGAACATGTACACACATTTCTGTTGGGTACGTACCTAGGAGTGGAATTGTGAGTCATGAAGCAGGCACATGTTCAGCTTCTGCAGATATCGCCAAACAGTTTTTCAAAGTAAATGATCTAATTTTCACTCCTATTTAATTAGTTTCTTATTGCTGCTTGTAACAAATTACCACAAGCTTAGCTTAAAACAACACAAGTTTATTCTCTTACAGTTCTGGAGGTCATATCTAAACTGGGTTTTACATGACTAAAAGTGTTGGTAGGGCTGAGTTCCTTCTGGAGGTTCTGAAGGATAATCCATTTCATTGCCTTTTGCAGTTTCTAGAGGCTGCCTCCATTCCTTGGCTGGTAGCCCCTTATTCCCTTCATATCTCAGGGTCTCTCTCTCTCAACTCTGCTTCTGTTGTCACATGTCTTTGTGTCTCTCTTCTGCCTTCTATCCTCTTGCTTCACTCTCATAAGGACCTTTGTGATTATACTGGGCCCACTCAGATAATCCAGAATAATCTCCTCTGTCAAGATCCTTAGTTTAATCACATCTTGCAAAGTTCCTTTTGTAACATATCCATAGATTCCAGGGATTAGAATGTGAACCTCTTTGGGGAGGGCATTATTCAGCCTACTACACCTGTCATCGGGGTATTGGAACATGTTGGATGGATGGAGAGAGGCTGGACTGGGGACAAAAAGGACAATGAAGCCCTGGGATACAGTTCACCTGGAGGATTAGTGCTGTTGACTTGGGTGCTGTGACAGGGCTCATAGGCAGGAGAGGGAGGCTGATGCTGGAACATCACAATCCTGGCACCACCAACGCATCTGAGGCAAGAGGCTTTCATATAGGGAATGAGAGAGCAGGTCAGTTTGGGCCTGGGCACCTCGCTGAGTGAAACATTCGGGAAGGCAGACTCTCCTTTGTGGGAATTGGGAACAACAAGAAAACAATGGAGAACAGATCAGATTTTGCACTGTGGGCAAGGTCCTCTCAGTGGACAGTACCCCCAGCCCATGTCATGTCCCTATCCATCCTCCAGGCCCTGGGGACTGACCTGTTTCGGGGCTGATGGTGGAACTGTGGGGACTGACTTCCCACATAGGTGAGGTGAGGTGAGGATGAGGTGGGATGGAAGAGCCTGTTAATCTAGGCAGGCGTGCCCTGCCTGCATCATAACTTGAACGTTGAAGGAAGATGACTTTAACGGTCAGGGCTTGAGGATGAGGACATATTGTGTCTACCTACTTCTGGTCTCATTTTAGTCCAGCAAACACACCTTGAAAGAAACAGGACAGATGTTATTATCTCTGCTTTACCTATGAGACCAGCAGGGCTCCAAGAGGCCATCTGATTTACTCGAGGAGCCTCAGGAATGGAACCAAGAACAGAATGAGACTTGTAGCTCTTCCTGTTGTCCTTGGCGCTGCTCCACTCCCTACTGTGTGAGATTCACTGAGACGCAAGGTGACGGGAGCTGAGAGGCAGGACTGACCCAAGGTGTGCAAACCCAATTAAACACATCCTACTTTGTGGGTGATAAAGTGGGATGATCTGGAATATGAAACATGCTGTCCTCATGGTTTTATACCATTAACAATATGTGTTTTGGTGGGCTTTTAGGAACAAGTAAAAGTTGATGCATGTGTTTGATAAGCATCTTGATCTGAAATCCCTCCATCTACTTTCTGCCTTCCAGAAATAAGTTGAACACTTTGGTTTACTGATGGAACCCCTCCAGCTCTCTTAAAAATTGTGGTTATACTAGAATTCATTTACTATCTATTTAATTCTGATCTCAAGACAGAGAGGAGGGGCTTCCCTGGTGGCACAGTGGTTAAGAATCCACTTGCCAATGCAGGGGACACGGGTTCGAGCCCTGGTCCAAGAGGATCCCACATACCACGGAGCAACGAAGCCCGTGCGCCACAACTAATGAGCCTGTGCTCTAGAGCCCGCGAGCCACAACTACTGAAGCCCACGCACCGCAACAAAGAGCAGCCCCGGCTCACCGCAACTAAAGAAAGCCCGTGCGCAGCAATGAAGACCCAACACGGCCAAACATAAATAAATGAATAAATAAATAAATTTATTTAAAAAAATACTTTAACTTGTCTATGTAGCATCAGGGAAGGCTTCTCAAATGAGGTAACATTTCCAGTGAGACCTGAAGGACAAGTAGGTATATCAGTGAAGAGTAGAGGGGATTTTACATGGAGAGAAACGAACTTCTCATCGATTTAAGCCATTGTCATTGGAGGATCTCTGTTACATTCATCCATATCTATTTCATGATGAATATATTCTTTGTACCAGAACAAAGGGTGGACCAGTGCAGGGAGGCACTTTGTGTGCCAGGATAAAGGACTCTGGGTTGCTAGCCGCTTCTCTTTAGGGAGGTTTTCTTTGGTTGTCCCCTGAATATCTTAAAAACATAAGAAAAACCAAAGGCCTCTTACTCACTGATACCCCTGCAGTTCCTCAGACAAGTTCTCTGAGCTTACTGCATATTCTGGAAGACTGTCTCAGTCCTTAAGCTTGTTGACAAAACTCTCTTCTATTATGTTGGCCTTGGGAGGGGTCCCACTTAACGGCAGCAATCCGGTGGGAACCTTCCTGCCTTCTGTTCTCAGGGTGGAAGAACTGTTTCTCAGGCTTAGAGGATTTGTTCTAGAAAGAGGCTGAGAAACTTAGCTCTAGTGTCTCTTCTGACATCTGTCACCTAAACTCCAGATACCTCAGAAATCCCAACTGATCTATAAAACCAGGACAGTGCAACGACGTAAGGAAACTAACATCAGCTCTGTGAAGAACTTTAGACCAGAACGAAATACCAAATAGTATTATTTTTACTTTAAAACTCAGTGACAACCTGTGTTCAGAAGGAAGATGTGTTTTTTCTTCCGATGATTCATTATTCATTCCAAATACTCATTTTGTCATGCAGATGACATGACATCTAAATATGAAAAGCCAGTTCAATAAAGTAGTCAGCATACTGATGAATATGTTTTCATTTACTGGACCAACTACTGACTCATGTAAATCAATGAAGAGATGAAGTAATGCTGGAATAATTGATCCGATGTAAACCTCTCGATAACATGATTAACCTCTTAGATCCGCCTTCAAGATGTGTTAAGTTTATAATCATAAGTGAGAAAACTATGTGTCATTTTGCATCGTCCAGCATCCAAACACCTTTTCTATTTTGGCAAATCCAAGATGAGTGGAGGCCAGGATCTGACTTCCCACTCTGGAACATGGACCCGAGCAGATAATTCCCCTTTGGACTCCTTAGACCTGTGTGTGGACATTTGAGCAAGGTTCAGCCAATCAGAGGCTCTTTCCTGAGACTGAGTCTTCAGGGAGTAATAACAAGGCTAGAGACAGCTAGAGGTCACTCAGAGTGGCTGGATGGACTTGAGACTTCAGTGGATGGTGACAAGCGTCCAGGGCAGAGATGCCGGGGCCAGAACCCTACACTTACGGAACCTCTGGTGGAATCTTGACTGTGCCATACACCCCTGAGCTGCTGTTTCCAGGGCTGATTCTCCAGTCTTCATGAAATTCTTTGAAATATCAGGTATCTTTCAAATAAATTTCTTTTCTGTGTAAGTTAGCCTGTGTTGGTTTTATTATTTGGAGAAACACTGGCTGATATACACTCTATGTGAGAGTAAGATACAGGGTATTATTCTGTACCTGGTCCAATTCTAGATCAGGAAGAATTCATTTTAAAAACTACAGTTACTTTTAGGGTCCAACTGACAGGAAAGCATGTATTTTACAAAATATGTTGCATTCTAACGTTTGTTCAGTGCATTTAATTGCTACTCACCCTTTTAACAGACAAACGACTAATCAGGGACAGGCCACAGTCTCCAAGAGCCTGACAGAAAGGCAGTGGTATTTTAGAATTCAAAAGGATCTTTGAAACTCTCATCCAAACCGCTCATTTTGCAAATAAGAAAACTGAGATTCAGGCTGGCTAGATGATTTACCCAAATTGTATAGCCACTCCGTGAAAGAGCAGGGGTTATAATCAGATACCACTCCTGGAGGAAAGATGGGGCGGGT
This sequence comes from Globicephala melas, assembly GCF_963455315.2. Lineage (NCBI taxonomy): Eukaryota > Metazoa > Chordata > Mammalia > Artiodactyla > Delphinidae > Globicephala > Globicephala melas. The sequence goes on from NC_083316.1 coordinate 63,561,293, forward strand.
GGGGAAGGGAGAGGCAAAGAAAGGTATCCAGTTTGCAGAACTGAGATCTAAAAGTGTGTGTTTGGTTACGAGGCCAGGGAAGTCACAGAATCAGGTCACAAGGTCAGGGAATTGCCAAAGAGAAAAGTTGAGTAGGTGTTCAGTTGCTGCTGGAATGCAGGGTTGGCTAAAACAGGGTAGGCTCAGAGCCAGGGTAATACCTGAATTTTTCCTCTTGTCCCAAACATGTGTGGACAAGGAGCCTAAGTGTTTAAACACTTTTTTTTCAGCCCTGTGGGAATTTGTCAGCTTTCTAAAACTCTCATGAATCCAGCTGCACTTCTGGAACTTTGGTCCCTTCTTTTGGTCATGATGTTGAAATGCCTAGTAGAATTTCACTGCAATTGGACTTGTCACCAGTCGGTGACACTATCTGGCCATTAGGGAGAATTATTCCTTCAGTTTGAGGTATTTGCCTTACATGTTGGGCAGATACTAGTTATATGCTCCCCCCGCCAAAAAGAAAAAAAAAAAAAGAAATAATAGATCACTTCAAAGGACAGAATTTGTCTCATTCAGGCTTGAAAATTGGTAATTAAAATAAAACTGCTTTCTCAGGCATTACTACCATGCAATTTTTTTGTGTGTGCTTCACAAATATAATTTTTTATTTGCTATGTGGAATAAAGACAAGGGAAGGGAGACACAAAAGGTAGACACACCAGTTAAGAGGATATAGTATTACAAGGGTACAAAATAATAGGAAAGGGCAATTACAGAGGTAATTAGGAGAGAAAGCCAGTTCAGGAAATTGTATTTCTTTCTAACTGATAGACTTCCAAGAATTGTTTTTTGTTTTTCTTTTAACATCTTTGTTGGAGTATAATTGCTTTACAATGGTGTGTTAGTTTCTGCTGTATAACAAAGTGAATCAGCTATATGTATACATATATCCCCATATCTCCTCCTTCTTGCGCCTCCCTCCCACCCTCCCTATCCCACTCCTCTAGGTGGTCACAAAGCACCGAGATGATCTCCCTGTGCTATGCAGCTGCTTCCCACTAGCTATCTATTTTACATTTGATAGTGTATATATGTCAGTGCTACACTCTCACTTCGTCCCAGCTTACGCTTACCCCTCTCCATGTTTTCAAGTCCATTCTCTACGTCTGCATATTTATTCCTGTCCTGTCCCTAGGTTCATCAGAACCTTTTTTTTTTCTCAGATTTCATATATATGTGTTAGCATACAGTATTTGTTTTTCTCTTTTTGATTTACCTCACTCTGTATGACAGACTCTAGGTCCATCCATCTCACTACAAATAGTTCAATTTCGTTTATTTTTACGGCTAATATTCCATTGTATATATGTGCCACATCTTCTTTATCCATTCATTTGTCGATGGACACTTAGGTTGCTTTTGTGTCCTGGCTATTGTAAATAGTGCTGCAGTGAACATTGTGGTACATGTCTCTTTTTGAATTATGGTTTTCTCAGGGTATAACATACCCAGCAGTGAGATTGCTGGGTCATATGGTAGTTCTATTTTTAGATTTTTAAGAAACCTCTGTACAGTTCTCCACAGTGGCTGTATCAATTTACATTCTCACCAACAGTGCAAGAGGGTTCCCTTTTCTCCACACCCTCTCCAGCATTTATTGTTTGTAGATTTTTTTTTTTTTTGCGGTTCGCGGGCCTCTCACTGCTGTGGCCTCTCCCATTGCGGAGCACAGGCTCCGGACGCACAGGCTCAGCGGCCATGGCTCACAGGCCCAGCCGCTCCGCGGCATGTGGGATGGTCCCGGACCGGGACACGAGCCTGCATCCCCTGCATCTCTCAGGCGGACTCTCAACCACTGTGCCACCAGGGAAGCCCTGTTTGTAGATTTTTTGATGATGGCCATTCTGACTGGTGTGAGGTGATACCTCACTGTAGTTTTGATTTGCATTTCTCTAATGATTAGTGATGTTGAGCATCCTTTCATGTGTTTGTTGGCAATCTGTATATCTTCTTTGGAGAAATGTCTATTTAGGTCTTCTGCCCATTTTTGGATTGGGTTGTTTGTTTTTTTGATATTGAGCTGCATAGGCTGCTTGTATATTTTGGAGATTAATCCTTTGTCAGTTGCTTCGTTTGCAAATATTTTCTCTGATTCTGAGAGTTGTCTTTTCGTTTTGTTTATGGTTTCCTTTGCTGTGCAAAAGATTTTAAGTTTCATTACATACCATTTGTTTATTTTTGGTTTTATTTCCATTTCTCTAGGAGGTGGGTCAAAAAGGATCTTGCTGTGATTTAAGTTATAGAGTGTTCTGCCTATGTTTTCCTCTAAGAGTTTTATAGTATCTGGCCTTACATTTAGGTCTTTAATCCATTTTGAGTTTATTTTTGTGTATGGTGTTAGGGAGTGTTCTAATTTCATTCTTTTACATGTCGCTGTCCAGTTTTCCCAGCACCACTTATTGAAGAAGCTGTATTTTCTCCATTGTATATTCTTGCCTCCTTTATCAAAGATAAGGTGACCATATGTGCCTGGGTTTATCTCTGGGCTTACTATCCTGTTCCATTGATCTATATTTCTGTTATTGAGCCAGTACCATACTGTCTTGATTGCTGTAGCTTTGTAGTATAGTCTGAAGTCAAGGAGCCTGATTCCTCCAGTTCTATTTTTCTTTCTCAAGATTGCTTTGCTATTCGGGTCTTTTGTGTTTCCATACAAATTGTAAAAAAAAAATTTTCTAGTTCTGTGAAAAATGCCGTTGGTAATTTGATAGGGATTGCACTGAATCTGTAGATTGCTTTGGGTAGTATAGACATATTCACAATGTTGATTCTTCCAGTCCAAGAACATGGTATATCTCTCCATCTGTTTGTATAGTCTTTAATTTCTTTCATCAGTGTCTTATAGTTTTTTCTGATACAGTTCATTTGTCTCCTTAGGTGGGTTTATTCCTAGGTATTTTATTCTTTTTGTTGCATGGTAAATGGGAGTGTTTCCTTAATTTCTCTTTCAGATTTTATGTCGTTAGTGTATAGGAATGCAAGAGATTTCTGTGCATTAATTTTTTATCCTGCTACTTTACCAAATTCATTGATTAGCTCTAGTAGTTTCTGGTAGCATCTTTGGGATTCTCTATGTATAGTATCATGTCATCTGCAAACAGTGACAGATTTACTTCTTATTTTCTGATTTGGATTCCTTTTATTTCTTTTTTTCTCTGATTGCTGTGGCTAAAAATTCCAAACTATGTTGAATAATAGTGGTGAGAGTGGGCAGCCTTGTCTTGTTCCTGATCTTTGAGGAAATGGTTTCAGTTTTTCACCATTGAGAATGATGTTGCCTGTGGGTTTGTCATATATAGCCTTTGTTATGTTGAGGTAGACTCCCTCTATGCCCAATTTCTGGAGAGTTTTTATCAAAAATGGTTGTTGAATTTTGTCGAAAGTTTTTCTACATCTCTTGAGATCATCATATGGTTTTTATCCTTCAATTTGTTAATATGGTTTATCACATTGATTGATTTGTGTATATTGAAGAATCCTTGCATTGCTGGGATAAACCTCACTTGATCAGGGTGTATAATCCTTTTAATGTGCTATTGGATTCTGTTTGCAAGTATTTTGTTGAGGATTTTTGCATCTATGTTTATCAGTGGTACTGGCCTGTAGTTTTCTTTTTTTGTGACATCTTTGTCTGGTTTTGGTATCAGAGTGATGGTGGCCTCATAGAAAGAGTTTGGGAGTGTTCCTCCCTCTGCTATATTTTGGAAGAGTTTGAGAAGGATAGGTGTTAGCACTCCTCTAAATGTTTGATAGAATTCGTCTGTGAAGCCATCTGGTCCTGGGCTTTTGTCTGTTGGAAGATTTTTAATCACAGTTTCAATTTCAGTGCTTACGATTGGTCTGTTTATACTTTCTGTTTCTTTCTGGTTCAGTCTCAGAAGGTTGTGCTTTTCTAAGAATTTCTCCATTTCTTCCCGGTTGTCCATTTTATTGGTATATTGTTGCTTCTAGTAATCTCTCATGATCCTTTGTATTTCTGCAGTGTCAGTTGTTACTTCTCCTTTTTCATTTCTAATTCTGTTGATTTGAGCCTTCCTCCTTTTTTTCTTGATGAGTCTGGCTAATGGTTTATCAATTTTGTTTATCTTCTCAAAGATCTAGCTTTTAGTTTTATTGATCTTTGCTATTGTTTCCTTCATTTCTTTTTCATTTATTTCTGGTCTGATCTTTATGATTTTTCTCCTTCTGCTAACTTTGGGGTTGTTTTTGTTCTTCTTTATCTAATTGCTTTAGGTGTAAGGTTAGGTTTTTTATTTGAGACTTTTCTTGTTTCTTGAGATGGGATTGTATGGCTATAAACTTTCCTCTTAGGGTTGCTTTTCCTGCATCCCATAAGTTTTGGGTTGTCGTGTTTTGATTGTTATTTGTTTCTTGGTATTTTTTGATTTCCTCTTTGATTTCTTCAGTGATCTCTTGGTTATTTATTAGCATATCATTTAGCCTCCATATGTTTGTATTTTTTACAGATTTTTTTCCTGTAATTGATATCTAGTCTCATAGTGTTGTGGTCAGAAAAGATACTTGATATGATTTCAATTTTCTTAAATTTACCAAGGCTTGACTTGTGACCCAAGATATGATCTATCCTGGAGAATGTTCCATGAGCACTTGGAAAGAAAGTGTATTCTGTTGTTTTTGGATGAAATGTCCTATAAATACCAATTAAGTCCATCTTGTTTAATGTGTCATTTAAAGCTTGTGTTTCCTTATTTATTTTCATTTTGGGTGATCTGACCATTGGTGAAAGTAGGGTGTTAAAGTCCCCTACTATGATTGTGTTACTGTTAATTTCCCCTTTTATGGCTGTTAGCATTTGCCTTAGGTATTGAGGTGTTCCTATGTTGGGTGCATAAATATTTACAATTGTTTTATCTTTTTCTTGGATTGATCCGTTGATCATTATGTAGTGTCCTTCTTTATCTCTTGTAATATTCTTTATTTTAAAGTCTATTTTGTCTGATATGAGAATTGCTACTCCAACTTTTTTTTTGACTGTCATTTGGATGAAATATCTTTTTCCATCCCCTCACTTTCAGTCTGTTTGTGTCCCTATGTCTGAAGTAGGTCTCTTGTAGACAGCATATGTACGGGTCTTGTTTTTGTATCCATTCAGTCAGTCTATGTCTTTTGGTTGGAGCTTTTAACCCATTTACATGTAAGGTATATATTGATATGTATGTTCCTATTACTATTTTCTTAATTGTTTTGGGTTTCTTATTGTAGGTCTTTTCCTTCTCTTGTGTTTCCTGCCTAGAAAAGTTCCTTTAGCATTTGTTGTAAATCTGGTTTGGTGGTGCTGAATTCTCTTAACTTTTGCTTGTTTGTAAAGGTTTTAATTTTTCTGTCAAATCTGAATGAGATCCTTGCTGGGTAGAGTAATCTTGGTTGTAGGTTTTCCTTTTCATCACTTTAAATATGTCCTGCCACTCCCTTCTGGTTTGCAGTTTCTGCTGAAAGATCAGCTGTTAACCTTATGGGGATTCCTTTGTATGTTATTTGTTGCTTTTCTCTTGCTGCTTTTAATATTCTTTCTTTGTATTTAATTTTTGATAGTTTGATTAATATGTGACTTGGTATGTTTCTCCTTGAATTTATCCTGTATGAGACTCTCTGTGCTTCCTGGACTTGATTGACTATTTCTTTCCCATGTTAGAGAAGTTTTCAACTATAATCTCTTCAGATATTTTCTTAGACCCTTTCTTTTTCTCTTCTTCTTCTGGGACCCCTATAATTTGAATGTAGGTATGTTTAATGTTGTCCCAGAGGTCTCTGAGACTGTCCTCATTTCTTTTCATTTTTTTCTTTATTCTGCTCTGCAGTAGTTATTTCCACTGTTTTATCTTCCAGGTCACTTATCTGTTCTGCTGCCTCAGTTATTCTGCTATTGATTCCTTCTAGAGAATTTTTAATTTCATTTATTGTGTTGTTCATCATTGTTTTTTTGCTCTTTAGTTCTTGTAGGTCCTTGTTAAACGTTTCTTGTATTTTTTCCATTCTATTGCCAAGATTTTGGATCATCTTTACTATCATTACTCTGAATTCTTTTTCAGGTAGACTGCCTATTTACTCTTCATTTGTTTGGTTTGGTGGGTTTTTACCTTGCTCCTTCATCTGCTGTGTGTTTCCTTGTCTTCTCATTTTGCTTAACTTACTGTGTTTGGGGTGTCCTTTTCCCAGGCTGCAGGTTCATAGTTCCTGTTGTTTTTGGTGTCTGCTCTCAGTAGGTGTGGTTGGTTCAGTGGGTTGTGTAGGCTTCCTGGTGGAGGGGACTGGTGCCTGTGTTCTGGTGGGTGGGGCTGGATTTTCTCTTTCTGGTGGGCAAGTCTGCGTCCAGTGGTGTGTTTTGGGGTGTCTGTGAACCTACTATGATTTCAGGGAGCCTCTCTGCTAGTGGGTAGGGTTGTGTTCCTATCTTGCTAGGTGATTGGCATGAGGCGTCCAGCATTGGAGTTTGTTCATCGTTGCATGGAGCTGGGTCTTAGCATTGAGACGGAGATCTCTGAGAAATCTTTCGCTGATTGATATTACGTGGGGCCTGGAGGTCTCTGGTTGTCCAACGTCCTGAACTCGGCTCTCCCACCTCAGAGGCTCAGGCCTGACACCAGGCCAGAGCACCAAGACCCTTTCGGCCACACGGCAGGTAGGAGACAGCTAAATATGCAAGTATCTCAATGGCTTCTTAAGTGATGGGGAAGATGTGATGCATGAAGGAATCCAACTCAAGTCTCACAGCTTAGTTCTGTGATCTTGGACCAGGTAGTTAACTTCTGTGTGCCTCAGATTTCCTTTCGTGCAGCACCTCCTTGCCCCAAAGGCCCAGTCAGGTGCGAGGGAAGGGCTGTCACTCACAGGCTGTGCAGGGAGGAAGCCGAGAGGCTGGTGCAGGACCAAACTCCAGCATGCTTTAATGTTACGTTATTGACAGATGGGATGTGTCGAAATCACTGATGTGCTTCAGGATAGCTCATCTCTTCTGCATGCTCTTGCCATTTAGAGTTTCTTTTTGTTTATCCTTTGGTTTATGCCCAATATAGACCTTCTTACTATTTTTTAAAGTTACATTGCTGGATGAGCAAACGATCTGCAGTGGGAAAAAAAAACCTCTTTCCAAACCAAGCTGGTGACTATGTAGGGGATGGTGGTATCCTAGTACAGAGGAGACTAGAGAATCCTGGCAAAACTAGGACAAACTTTAGTGGGGAAACTCCAGCAATATGTTACTCCAGGAGAAAGCAGTGTTCAAAGAAGAACCATTCCTGCTGATGTTTTACCTCCTACTTAACAAATATGTAGAAGGAAGAAAGAAAACTAAGAAATGATCACCTGATTAAGATACAATATTTAAAAATATTTTTTAACTTTGAAAATATTTGGTGAGTGTTTTTACATCGCAGTGTGATGAAAATAGCTGTTATATTCTGTATTCAAGTAATGTTTAGGTGATAATAATCATTGAGGAATATGATACTTCGATAGTTCATGGATTTAAGTCAAGGATGTGCTATTTCTTAAGCAATGGGGAATTTAATAACTAGAATATTAAGAATTAATGTTGCTTTCAGTTTTGTTTCTAATTCAAGGAAATCATTTTGAGCACGAAATGTTAAAATGGATTATGAGGCCTTCGTACTAATGTAATATAGTCCATGTCTCTAAGTTCTGTGGAAAAATACACAGAACTTGTCAATGCTTCTTGGAAAAGAAAACCAACTTTTCTGTGATTTTCAGGTGGCTGAATTTTAAGTGTTCCTTGATCCCAGTTAAAAATGATTATGCTTAGGTTTAATATTGATTATGCTTAGGTAAGAGAGTTCACCCAGGATATTCTCTGCAGACAGTTTTCAGGATCTTATGCAAGGTAAGGCAATGACTGAATTGTAGTTTGAAAAGAACAGGAAGATATTTCCAACATACTAATTTGTTCTGTTTTACCGTCATGAGCAGCATTCAGTAAGGAGTTAGTTAATGAGTATGGATGGAGTCACCATCGCCACCGGTCAAGTCATTTCTTGGAAATGGACCAGACACATTCCTTCCTCTGGCCCTTTGCTTGCTCATTTTGTCCTTTCTGCTCCCTCTTTTTCTCTACTTTTCTAACTCTTACATCTCTTTGGAAACCTAGCTCACCTCCTCCATGGAGCCTTGGCCAGCCATCCCAACCACCATGGTGCATCCCTTTTTAGAATTCCTATGATACTTACATGGTAACAGTCATTTGGTCTTTAGTTTGTATGTAGATTATTCTTTATGTGCCTTACCTTCTTAGCAAAATTCTGAGCTCTTTAAGTTCCAGAGTCATATCTTAGATCTCTGAATCACTGCTGGTGCCACCTCAGTACAGGCAATGAGCCCTGCATGACTGATCAACAACTCCATTCAGCATGATGGTTCATTTTAAACTCTGCAGAGAGAAGAAACCAGCATGCAGGGAAGAGAGCTGCCTTCAGATTTCCAAATCCAGACTCAGCCTAAAAGTCATGTTGGAATTCCTGAGATATCCCCACATAATAACTACCCCCTTAGCTTAAGCTAATATGAGAATGTTTCTGCTATTTGCTTCAAAGACACATGGAACTGACAAAATTAAATTAGGTCCTGGAATGTAACTGTAAAAGGCAATGTACAACTTCTCAGATAATCTTTTTTTTATATATAAATTTATTTATTTATTTTTGGCTGTGTTGGGTCTTCGTTGCTGCGCACGGGCTTTCTCTAGTTGCATCAAGTGGGGGCTGCTCTTCCTTCCAGTGCGCGGGCTTCTCACTGCGGTGGCTTCTCTTGCTGCAGAGCATGGGCTCTAGACCCACGGGCTTCAGTAGTTGTGGCTCACGGGCTCTAGAGCATGGGTTGTAGAATGCAGGCTCAGTAGTTGTGGTGCACGGGCTTAGTTGCTCTGCGGTATGTGGGATCTTCCCGGACCAGGGCTCGAACATGTGTCCCCTGCATTGGCAGGCGGATTCTTAACCACTTCGCCAACAGGGAAGCCCCTCAGATATCTTTGACAATATCACTGTTTGGAGCAGGAAGCTTTGGGGGGTCCTGGAATAGATTAAATGACTTGGAAAGCTTTTACTGAGAGTCTTTTGAGTGTGGGGCAAGATTTTAGGTATGAGTATAGCAGATGCTTTTGGTGCCCCATGTCACATCCCGTTGGATCACCTCTAATTTCAGCCAGGTCTCCATTACCTAATAGTGACCTTAGGAAAGTGCCCTTTAAATACTTTCTGTCCTTTCTTGCTTTATTCTCTCACTTCTTCTTCCTAGGATCGCATTCCACCTGTTTCCAGACCTTGTCGAGGGGGAACTTGAACTAAGACAAATAAATATATAGGATATGATATTTGCCCATAGACATCTTATAAGTTTAGATGGAGTATTTGGACACACATTGTTGGAAACAGTAAAATGAAAATAAAAGGTAGACTTCAATTCAATGACACACAAGTAGTACAGGGTCTAGTCCTTTATAGTTGATATAGATTTTATTAAATTTTAGTAGTAATTCTTACAGCTCTGATAACTCTAACCAGGAAGATTTGGTTCTTCCAGAACTATTATTTCTTTTGATATTTTATTAATCTCATATATCACTGAAGCACTCTGTTCTTAGCAAAGTATGAAGAGGTGGGATTGGGTACATTTTGTACTGTATCCTTAGTGATCTGTAATTATATCCTGCCATTCAAATGCTATTCTATTCAACTTTACAGAGCTTAAACATCCCTTAACATTTTGCTTTTCCTAATACTAAATGGAACACTTAGGTCTTCATAAAATTATCCTGGAACATGTCATGGGAGTAATCAAAATGAATTGAAGTTATTATTTTGTACTTGGGATCAATTGTTTTAAAGGAAAAAGAAAAGGAATTTAATTTTTTGTTGCTGAACCAATATAACAATATTAAGAACAATTTGATGAATAAAAACATCATCGATAGAGAAAACATACTAAACTTGTTATTTTAATTTTATAGATTTTTGTGATATGATGATGGCCATGATACGGATATATCTTTTACACAATTGTAGCATTCATAAAATTTTGTATTCAGTCCTTTATCGAGAGAATTTTGGAGCATTAAGAAGTCATCTTGAGAGATCTGCTAGTCACATGTAGTTTCCTGGGATTATATACAGTCAGCAGTCCTTCATCATCAAGGCTATTTTCCTGATAACCTTTCTTGAATCACCTCATCTGTTTTATAGTCTCGTTTAGATCAGGGAATCTTGGTTTTCATATTTATGAAAGAGGTCACTATAGAATGCCTCAAAATAGCAAGCTTTCAAAATGTTTAAATTTTTTTTTACCTTTGTTGAAGAGAAATACGTATTACGAAAGCAGGACATTGTTTGGATTTGCATTTCAGAGTCTGGGCAAGACCCTTCTTTACTGCTACACTTTGATTTTTACTTTCTTCTAAATCCTATGATGTTAACATCATCAGAGACAATGATGTGCCTTACTGTGGGTCTTTAAAATTCATTTTTGCTGTGCTTTCAGTGGTAGGATTTTTACTTTCTTCCAAATCCTTTGATGATAACTTATCATCAGAGACGATGATGTGCCTTACTGTGGGTCTTTAAATTTTATTTTTGCTGTGCTTTCAGTGGTAGGACCTTTTACCATGAACACTCCCATCCTTCAATTCTAGGAATTTTTTTTCATTATTTCTTTGATAATTTATTTGTTTCCTCTTCTCTGTTCTATTTGTCTGGGTCTCCTATTTTTAGCATGTTAATATTGGATTAATCATATATATAATTTCTCTCCTATTATTCATCCCTTTGTCTTTTTCTACTTTTGGTAGGATTTATTCATATTTATCTTTCAACTTCATAAGTGATTGTTTTCATTACTAATGTCATATTTTAAATTTTTATTAGTTTTCTTTTTGTTTTTTTGTTTTTTTTTTCTTTTCTGCTGTACGCGGGCCTCTCACTGTTGTGGCCTCTCCCATTGTGGCCTCTCCCAGGCTATGGACGCGCAGGCTCAGCAGCCATGGCTCACAGGCCCAGCCACTCCGCTGCATGTGGGATCTTCCCGGACTGGGGCACGAACCCGTATCCCCTGCATCGGCAGGCAGACTCTCAACCACTGCGCCACTAGGGAAGCCCTATTAGTTTGTTTTTAACAACTGAGGTTTACTGAAAATATCAAACGAAAGTACTTCATACACAGTTGTCAGCAGAACCCAAGCAGCTCAGCAGTATAATAAAAGGTGGTTTATCCAGAAGTCTGTTGAAGGGGGCTGCTGCTAAGGATGCTTGAGCATAGCCATAGTACATTTGTGTTGTGTGTGTGTGTGTGTGTGTGTGTGTGTGTGTGTGTGAACTATCATCATATCTTTTAATTTCCAAGAACTCTTTTTTGGCATCTGAATATTCTTGTTCTATAGCATCATCCTCTTGTTTCACAGATATATTATCTTATTTAATCTCTAAGCCTATTAATAAGATCATTTTGAAATTTTCTTCTCTTCTTTTTGTTATTTCCAAGTTCATATTTTCCACATTACATTGTCACAATTTTGAATCTAATGGGAGAGAGTCTTCAAAAATGTAAGGAATATTCCCAGAGTTTAATCTCGTTACCTCTGATTGGCTCAAGTCGGGTTATTTGCTTATTCTTGAACCAGTCACTGTGTAGGGCAATCACAGTTTTCCACTTGATTGGGAGTGGATCGATGTTCTTTTCTAGAGCTAGACAGAGAGTTGGCTCTATCAGAACTGAGAGTAAGATAGAAGTGGGCCTTCAAAGAAAACTAGGGGGCTGTTACTAGGAAAAGAACAAAGGGATATTGGATGGTCACAAAAATAGCAAATATGCTTAACACAGCACCTGGTACAGGGGTTTCCTCTGTAACAGCCTGGCCTAGAGCTCAAAAGTTAGTGTCAGGGGCTTCCCTGGTGGTGCAGTGATTGAGAATCCGCCTGCCAACACAGTGGGCATGGGATCGAGCCCTGGTCTGGGAGGATCCCACATTCCGCAGAGCGGCTGGGCCCGTGTGCCATGACTACTGGGCCTGTGCTCTGGAGCCCGGGAGCCACTACTGCTGAGCCTGCGTGTCACAACTGCTGAGGCCCACATGCCTGGAGCCCGTGCTCCGCAGCAGGAGAGGCCACCGCAGTGAGAAGACTGTGCACCGCAACGAAGAGTAACCCCCGCTCGTTGCAACTACAGAAAGCCCCCATGCTGCAACGAAGACCCAATGCAGCCAAAAATAAATAAATAAAATAATTAAAAAAAAAAAAAAAGCTAGTGTCAGAATTCCTGCAGTGACCAGCTACTCACAATTTCAAGGCAACCCAGTCTATTCCCAGATAATATTGCTTTTTTAAGAACTGAGGTATAGTTGATATACAATATTATATAGGTTTCAGGTGTACAACATAGTGATTCACAATTTTTAAAGGTTATATTCCATTTATAGTTATTATAAAATATTGGCTATATTCCCTGTGTTGTACACTATATCCTTGTAGCTTATTCATTTTATACATTGTTGTTAGTACCTCTTTATCCCCTACCCCTATCTTGCCCCTCGCCCCTCCCCCCTCCCTACTGGTAACCACTAGTTTGTTCTCTATATCTGTGAGTCTGTTTCTTTTTTGTTATATTCACTGGTTTGTTTTATTTTTTAGATTCCACATACAAGTGACATCGTACAATAATTGTCTTTCTCTGTCTGACTTTTTTCACTTGGCATAATACCCTCCCAAGTCCATTCATGTTGTTAAAAATGGCAAAAATTCATTCTTCTTTATGGCTGAATAGTATTCCATTGTGTGTGTGTGTGTGTGTGTGTGTGTGTGTGTGTGTGTGTGTGTTATCTCCATTCCTTAGTTTGCTTAGATGGACACTTAGGTTGCTTCCATATATTGACAATTGTGAATAATGCTGCTATGAACATTGGGGTGTATGTATCTTTTTGAATTAGTGTTTTCATTTTCTTTGAATGTATGCCCAGGAGTGGAATTGCTGGGTCGTATGGTAGTTCTATTTTTAGTTTTTTGAGAAACCTCCATACTGTTTTCCACAGTGACTGCACCAATTTATATCCCTACCAACAATGTATGAGGGTTCCCTTTTCTCCACATACTTGCTAACATTTGTTATTTCTGTTCTTTTTCATGATAGCCATTCTGACAGGTGAGAGGTGATATCTCATTGTGGTTTTAATTTTCATTTCTCTAATAATTAATGATGTTGAGCATCTTTTCATGTGCCTGTTGGCCATCTGTATGTCTTTTTTGGAAAAATGTCCATTCAGGTCTTCTGCTCATTTTTTAATCAGGTTGTTTGTTTTTTTGATATTGAGTTGTATGAGCTGTTTATATATTTTGGAGAGTAACCCCTTATTGATCACATCATTTGCAAATATTCTCTCCCATTTATAGGTTGTTTTTTCATTTTGTTGATGGTTTCTTTTGCTGTGCAAAAGCTTTTAAGTTTAATTAGGTGCCATTTGTTTATTTTTGCTTTTATTTCCTTTGCTTTAGGAGACAGATCCAAAAAAAAATTATTGCTATGGTTTATGTCAAAGAATGTTCCACAGATACACTGCTTTTTAAGAAAGTCTTATATTGCACCAAAATATAGCTTCCTTTAGCTGTCATCTGTGACTCTAGCTCTGCCCTTTGGTGTACCCTTGAATTATGTGAAGGCAGCTCTTGGGTTCCAGGTCTTCCTTTTCGGAACCAACATCACCTGTTGCTATAGAAATTCCTAATCTGACAGCATTTTGAATCCTTTCTCCATCTTAGACCCTTTCTTTCTTCCTCTAGGTTTGTGCATTTTGGTATAGCATGAGTGGCCTAGATTATGAGTATCCACCATTTAGTACAGTTGATTCATATTAGTTTCTGCATGTAATCTAAGAATATGTAAAGAGTTTACATATATGGTGCTTCTATTATAATAATTCCTAAACCTTTGTTGCATAAAAGAAACTTAAAAATCCTGATACCAGACCAACATTGGACTTTCTGGGATGGGGGATGGAAATTCTTGCACCAGTGTTTTGGTTTTTTTTTTAATAATAATTTCCAGTTCTCTGCTGAGATTTTCTATCTATCTATCTATCTATCTATCATCTACTTGTTTTGGCTGTGCTGGGTCTTAGTTGTGGCATAAGGGATCTTTGTTGCGGTGTGCAGACTTCTTAGTTGTGGCATGAGGACTCATGTTGGGGCATGCATATGGGATCTAGTTCCCCAACCAGGGATCGAACCCAGGCCTCCTGCATTGGGAGCACGGAGTGTTAGCCACTGGACCACCAGGGAAGGCCCATAGCACCAGTGTTTTGTTAAGATCCCCAGGTGATTCTAATGTGTAGCCCAAGCCGGAAACTGCTTTACTATGTGACGGACCTCCTTAAAAATATGCTCTCAATGGTTAGAGGTTTCTTTAAGGTGTGCTTTTAAGAAAATGAATTTGAGGCATATCTCCATTGTTTGCCTTCATCTAACCTTGATCACTTTCTGTGAAGGATTATTCATCAAGTCACATCAGAGGAAGCAACCTGGGGCAAAGCAGTGATTTGGCCATATGTAATTATTGAGGTTTCTGGGAAAATTGTTTATATTAATCCTAGGTAAAACCATAATTTTTATGTAATTTTCTCAGTTTGTTTGATAACTCCTGGAGAACACTGCCTGAGTTTATTTAACTGACCTCATGCAGCATCAAAAGTAGCATTATGTTCTGGTGGGAACTTAAGAAGAGCTTTTGAAATTATTTTCAACCAAAAAAATGTAGCCTTGTCTTTTATGAGTGTGGATTAGAGGCCATCTGTGAAGCTGTTGAGTTTTACAGAAAAGCCTTCAGTTAGACTGACATTTATCTTGTAATGTGGCAGTAGAAAAAAATTCTGAAACATTTGCAGAACAAAGGCTAAGGCCAAACTTTCTCGGTATAATGTTTATAGAGGATAAATCTCCACAAAAAAGAGTAGATTTATTATTTATGTTTAACTACAGTGGCTATTGTGTGTTTAAAAATCTCATATTATGTGGAATCTAAAATATGACACAAATGAACTTATCTACAAAATACAAACAGACTCACAGACATAGAGAACAGACTTGTGGCTGCTAAGCGGGGTAGGGTGGTAGAAGGATGGATTGGGAGTTTGGAATTAGCAGATACAAGCTATATGGAATGGATAAACAGCAAGGTCCTATTGTATATCACAGGGAACTATACTCAATATCCTGTGATAAACCATAATGTAAAAGAATATGAAAAAGAATGTATATATATGTATAACTGAATCATTTTGCTGCACAGTAGAAATTAACACAATATTGTAAATCAACTATACTTCAATAAAATAAATTTTAAAAAAATATCATATTAAATAAAGTAGATTCACTGAGAAAAAAAGGAAAGGAGAGAGGTTGAGAATAAGAGGGAAAAAAAGGTAATGTCCCAGTTCAAAGACAGTCAGGCAGAAAGAATTCTCTTACTTGGGGAAAGGTCAGCTTTTCTGTTCTATTCAGGCCTTCAGCTGATTGGATGAGGCCCACCCACATTAGGGAGAACAGTCTGCTTTACTAGGTATACCTATTTAAATGTTAATCTCACCCAAAAACGCCCTCACAGAAATATCCAGAATAAAGTATGACCAAATATCTGGGGACCCTATGGCCCAGTTAAGTTGACATAATTAACCATCACACCTGTGTTAGTTTTCTATTACTACACAAAAATATCATCACAAATTTAACACCTTAAAACAACACATATCTGTTATCTCACAGTTTTTGTGATTCAGGATCTTAGCATGGCTTAGCTGGGTCCTGTTCTTAGCATCACTCAAGGCTGCACAAGGTGGTGACCAGGGCTGTGGTCTCATCTGAGGCTCAACTGGGGAAGGATCTGCTTCTAAGCTCACTCAGGTTGTTGGCAGAATTCAGTTCTTTGAGGAGTTCAGTTTCTTTCTGGCTGTCAGCTGGAAGGCATCTTCAGATCCTAGAGGCTACCACAGTTCCTTGCCATGTGGGGCTCCCAACATGGCCAATTGCTTCCTCAAAGCTAGCAAGGGAGAGAGAGACTCCACTAAGACAGAAACTGGAGTCTTATGTAACTTAATCACATAATCATGTGCACATAAATATGTGCACTCTACATCTTTGCCATATTTTATTGTCTACAAGCAAGTCACAGGTCCTGCTCACAGTCAAGGACAAGGCATCACAAAAGAGCATAAACTCCAGGAGGTGGGGATCATGGGAGCCACTCCAACTGTGCACCACAATTCTCTATTTAGATTCAAGAATTGTTAACATTTTGCCACATCTGCTTTCTCCCTGTCTCTCTCTCTATACATATATACATACAAACACATACACATGCATACATTTTTGTTGAACTGTTTAAAAGTACTTGTCATGATTAACATTACTCTCTAAATAAACATTTATCTCCTCAGAGTAGTACATTTTTACATAACTACAACACTATTATCAAGCTGTTTTCAAAAAATTAACAATAATTTCATTTAATCATTTAATATTCAGATCACGTTCAGATTTGCC
The DNA here is from genome assembly GCF_963455315.2 of Globicephala melas. Taxonomy (NCBI): domain Eukaryota; kingdom Metazoa; phylum Chordata; class Mammalia; order Artiodactyla; family Delphinidae; genus Globicephala; species Globicephala melas. Next base: position 63,577,876 of record NC_083316.1, read on the forward strand.
AATTGTAAAACAGGTCTTTTGTAAATATTTTAAAACCAAGATTCAATACGTTTTCATGCATTACATTTGGTTATGTCATTTTAGTCTCTGTTAGTCTAGCTCAGTTATGCCACTAAATTAAAAATTTTTTGAATTATACTGTACATATAGAAAAGTACAAAAATCATTGGAAGTTGTAGCCTGCATTATAAGCTAGAAAAATAAATAAATAGGTGTAAAGTTTGGAAAGGAAGAAAGAAAACTATCTTTACTTACAGATGATATGAATATATACAAAGAAAATCCCAAATAATCTATAAACTATTAGAATAAAGAAATTCATCAAGGTCTCTTGATATAAAGTCATTATTCAAAAATAATTTCTAGGGACCTTCCTGGTGGTGCAGTGGCTAAGAATCCGCCTGCCAAGGCAGGGGACACAGGTTTGATCCCTGGTCCAGGAAGATCCCACATGCTGCGGAGCAACTAAGCTGGTGCACCACAACTACTGAGCCTGCGCTCTAGAGCCCATGAGCCACAACTACTGAGCCCGAGCACCTAGAGCCCATGCTCCTTAACAAGAGAAGCCACTGCAGTGAGAAGCCTGTGCATTGCAATGAAGAATAGCCCTTGCTCACCACAACTAGAGAAAGCCCACGTGCACAATGAAGACCCAATGCAGCCAAAAATAAATAAATAAAATAAATTTATATTAAAAAATCATTTCTATATACTAGCAACAAAAAATGAAAATGAATGTAAAAAATTTAATTATAACACAATCAAAAAACACCAAATTCCCATAAGCAAACCTAACAAAAAATGTAAAAGACCTCTCCTCTACACTAAGAAGTATAAAATGTTGATGAGAGAATTAAAGACCTAAATAAATGGAAGATGTTAAATCTACATAGTTAATCTTTAGATTCATAATAATTCCACTTAAAGTGGAAATTGACAAGGTGATTCTAAAATTTATGTGATACTGCAAAGCACCTAGAATAGTCAAGGTAATTTGAATACGAAACAAATTTGGAGGATGTGTACTATAAGATTTCAAGACTTTCATTAAAGGAAGAATAATCAAGATAGTATGATATTAGCTTAAGGAAAGACAAATAGATCAATGGCATAAAACAGGGAGTCCAGAAATGTATGCAAACACATATTGTCCCTTGATATATGATAAAAGCACTACTGCAGTCATGTGGGGGAAAGTATTACCTTTTTAATAGATGGCCTTGGAGCAATGGGGTATTTATATAGAAAATAAAATAAAATTGACCCCTACCTCACACAACGTACAAAAAGTAATTTAAGGTGGATCATAGACCGAGATGTGTCAAGTGAAACAATAAAGTTTCTAAAAGAAAACAAAGAAAAAAGTCTTTCTGTCCTTAGGAAGATAAATATATCTAAAATAGTAAACAAAAGCATTAACCTTAAAAGAAAAAGAAAACCTGATAAATTGGACCTCATTAAAATAAAGACTGTTCATCAGAAGACACAATAAAGAAAGCAAAAAGAAAGCCACAGCTGAGAAGACAGCTTCAGTGCTTGTATTTGACAACTTTCTGAGTTTCAGAATATACAGAACAAGTACAAATAACCAAACAAAACAAAACCCAAGCTTTAGAAAAATGGACAAAAGCATTAACAAGTACCTTACAAAAAAGATATCCAAGTGACTAATAAACATATGTAAAGGTGTTAGACATCATTAGTCATAAGAGAAATGCAAATTAAAACCACAGTGAGATACGATTATCCACTCATCAAAATAGCTAAAATTAAAAAGATGACAAATCCAAGAGTTGAAGAGGTTATGGAAATATTAGAATATCTCAAATATGTCATATATTGCAGGTAAGAGTAAGGCTGGTACAACTACTTCTGAAATTGTTTGGTAGTATCTACTAAAGCTAAACATAGGTCCACTCGATGACTTGGCAAGTCCACTCTTAGATTTATAACCAAAGAGAAATGAGTGCCTGTGTCCACCAAAGATATGTACAGGAATTATTCATAATTCAACACTAGAAACAACTCAAATATCCACCAACAGGAGAATCAAGAAACATAACGTGCTATATTCAGACAATGGACTATTATACAACTTAAAAAAAACTTGACACATGCAGCAGTCAGGATGAACTTCACAGGTGTTATGCTGAGCAAAAATAGATCAGACACAGAAGTCGGATGAAGTTCAGCACATGAAAAACTAATCCAATATGATAGGAGTCAGAATAGTGTGTGTGTGTGTGTGTGTGATTTTTAGATGGGAAATGGGCAACACGGAACTTTCTGGGGTGTTGAAAATGTTCTATATCTTGATGTGGGTGGTGGTTACAAGTTGCATATAATTGTAAAAAATCCATCTAACAGTATGTATTAAGATTATTACTTTATGCCCTTCACTGTATGTGTACACCACAATTTTTTAAAAAAAGTTTTAAAAGAAAGAAAAATACACAGCAGTTTATGACTGAATTTTCACAAACTGAACAGCCCTGATCTCTTCCCATCACTATCCCCCTCAGTGTAACCAGGATCCTGACTTAAAACACGATAGATTAGTTTTGCCTGTTTATGAACTTTATATAAACTGAACTGTAGCGTAATGATTCTTCTGTTTCTGTTTCTTTTACTCATCATTATATTTGTGAAATTTATCTATTCTCTTGTGTGCAGTTGAAGTTCATTCATTCTTGCTGTATAGCATTACAATATAGGATTGTACCAACATTTATCCATGCCACTGTTGATGGGTATTTGGGTTATTTCTAGTTTACGGCATTGACATTTTTCAGAGTCCAATCTAGTTTTCTTAAAAAATATTCAACACTCTGGTTTTATGATGGTGCATTTTGACTTGTTCCTTTATCCTCTGCATTCTAATAAATTAGAATTTGGGTCTGGAGGCTTGATTCAATTCAGATTAAGTTTTTTGGTGAAAGACTACATATGTAGTGCTGTGTACTTGACTCTGCCAAGTTTCCCTCCATGGGAGTTGTACCAGAGTATGCTGTCAAGTCTTTCAGTTTTATGGTGCAATTTTAATTGGCATTTTTCTTATTTTTGGTGATGTGAGCAGCTTTTCACATACATAAGGTCCATTTGTTTTTTTTCTGTGACCTTTCTGTTCTTATCTTTTGCCATTTTGCTATCAGCCCTTTGCTCCTTTTCTTCTTTATTCTTCAGTACTTTTAATATATTATGGAGACTGAAACTTTTTTTAAAAAGGTACGTGATTGCCCAAAGCTCAACCAATCCATGTGTTTTCTTTTAGTATTCTCTATGATTTATTCTGGGTTTATTAAAGGAGAAATGATGACTTTCCCTGCATCCTTTTCTACTGAAAAACTGGAATATATGAGATGTCTACTTTCATCCCCAACTATACATGACCTTGACAGATGCTGCATACACCACTGCAAATATAGGCTGGCTTGTTCTTTATGTATCTATGACCCTCGTCAGCTCCATGTCACATTGCTGCCTGTTCTGGAGCCCACGTGGCCTAAGCATGTGCTCTCTCTTCTCAGAGAGGCTTGCTCCATCTCTCCATATTCACAGGGATTTAAGCTCTGCATATGAACTATCTTCAGTTACACATATGACTTCCTTTCCTTCACTTACCCTGCGAGCTGGGCCCCCCTCCTGACTCCTTCCTCCTTGCCACCTGCTCTTCAGGACCAGCCCCCTCACCTCTGTTCTGAAGCTCTCAGGGCCGTCCTCCCTCTCCATCACTTCCCTCTCTCACTTTTGTCTACTTTCATTCTCGGCTTCACTGACATCTTTCCTTTCAGCTAATCTATAAATACATGTTCCCCCCACCCCCATCTTAAATCCTTCTCTAGAACATGTTTGCCAGGACAGTTTGTTGTGTTCACAATGGGGATAGCCAAGTATATTACCAGGCAGAACACTAGGAGTTCTGGACTGGGCTAGAGACTCAGGGAGCATAAGAAAAACAGCACATTACTGAGCCTTTCAGAGAACATCTACCCCGAATGCTACGTAAACACACACACACACACACACACACACACACACACACACGGCCTAAACTTTGAAACTACAGCTTATCCGTATGTTGGTCCAGATCAAATTCTTAGTTAAGGCAAACACCTCTAATCTTTGTCAGAGAATAATGATTTGTTCTGTCTCTGTCCAGAGCATACTCCTGAGTGGCAGGATGGGAGTGAGCAGCTAGTCTTAGGGACGGTGGGGTTTTCTTCCAATTAATGAGTCTCCCTCACTCCTGCAGACAGGTGTCTGCCCAAGGTCCCTACCATGGACCGTCCCTCTCACACTCTACCTTCTCTGGACCCATCGTCTCAGATGCTTTCACATTTTGATGTCTCCACATCTAGACCTCCACCGCAGCCTCCTATGATGAGCAACAGGCTGGCACATCCAGCTGCAGAGCCCCTCAACATCTCTTCATGTTCCGGAGGCACCTCAAACTCCATCTGTCCCAATGGAGGTAGCGTCTCCCTGCTTGCTTCCTTTCTGAACTCCTTCTCTGGAGCTCAGCACTCCTCTCCTCCCTAGACCCTCAAGCTAGAACCCTGGGAGTCATCTTCTCATCCCTTCTCTTCCCTACTTTCAAAACGATCACCATGTTCTGCAAATTCTACCTTCTAAAACTCTGGAGATGCTTACGTCCTCTCCTACCCACTCTTCCCTCATCAGATCAGGCCCTCGTTGTCTCTCCTTGAGACTACTGTCTCTGTGTCTTTACCACATCTCTGCCTCTGTTCTTGCCCCTCTCCAGTCTGCTCTTGCTCTGTCCCCCAGCTTGCTCATTGTAAAAAGTAAATCTGAAATGACTCCGATTAATGACCGAAATTGATCCACTAATCTAAATTCTTTCATGACTCCCCGAAGGGCATGGGATAAAACTCAAACAACTTAGCAAGGCATCCAAAATTCTACATGATTATCTTGCCTTTGCTACTCTTCTGGCTTCATGTTGGGCCATATTTCTTAAATTTCAGGTTCCAGCAATCCTAGAGTGTTTCTGTTTTTGGAACTCCCCATAATCTCTACAACCACTGTGCTTTGCATGTTATTTTCTTTGCTTGGAATGTCCATAGTCCTTCCTCACCCTACCCCCCTCCACTGCTTGAACATCTGACAAATGTCTCCTCGTCCTTTATATCTCAGCTCAGGTGTCACCTTCTCTGAGAAGCCTCCTCTGACTTACTCAGCCAAGCTGAGGCTCCTTTTTCCCTACCTCATCTGCTACCTGCTAACTTGTGCTTCGGCACCATCACTGTTTTCTTGCATGTTTGTTTCTCAAATAGACTGTGAGTTCCTTGAGAGCAGAAACCATGTCTTATTTATCTTTGGATTCCTAGTGCTGCTATGACTTACAGTACATGCTTATGAAAAAGACTGAAGGAAGGCATCTTAACACTAAGTCTGCAGTGGGGCTGTAGGTGGGACGGTTGGGGCTGCTTTCACAGATATGATCTTGTTTGATCCTGGATGGTCAACTCCATGAGGGCAGATATACGTCAGTTTTATTCACTCTTGTAACCCCATTGCTAAGCACAATGCCTGGAAAGCACTCAATCAAAGTGCTTTATATAGAAGCTCAGTAAATGCTTTTTTTTTTCTTTTAATTTTATTGAAGTATAGTTGATTTACAATTTTGTGTTAATTTCTTCTGTACAGCAAAGTGATTCAGTTATACATATATGCAAATATATGTAAATATATATATTCTTTTTCATATTCCTTTCCATTATGATTTGTCACAGGATATATATTTTAAATATTTATTTATTTATTTGGCTGTGCCGGGTCTTAGTTGCGGCACACGGGATCTTTGTCGTGGCATTCAGGATCTTTAGTTGCAGCATGTGGGATCTTTAGTTGTAGCATGCGAACTCTTAGTTGTGGCGTGTGGGATCTAGTTCCCCCACTAGGGATTGAACCCGGGCCCCCTGCATTGGGAGCATGGAGTCTTAGCCACTGGACCACCAGGGAAGTTCCTGTCACAGGATGTTGAATATAGTTCCCTGTGCTATACAGTAGGACCTTGTTTATCCATCCTGTATATGATAGTATGCCTCTGCTAATCCCAAACTCCCATTCCTTCCCTCCCCTACCTCACCTCCCCCTTGGCAACCACAAGTCTGTTTGCTATATCTGTGAGTCTGTTTTTGTTTCACAGATATGTTGATTTGTATTGTATTTTAGATTCCACATATAAGTGATATCATATGTTATTTGTCTTTCTCTTTCTGACTTACTTTGCTTAGCATGGTAATCTCTAGGTCCGTCTCTAGGCCCATGGTCCATCCATGTTGCTGCAAATGGCATTATTTCATTCTTTTTTATGGCTGAGTAATATTCCACTGTAATATGTATACCACATCTTCTTTATCCATTCATCTGTCTATGGACATTTAGGTATTTTCCATGTCTTGGCTATAAATAGTGCTGTTATGAACATATGGGTGCATGTATCTTTTCTAATTATAGCTTTGTCTGGATATATGCCCAAGAGTGGGATTGCTGGATCATATGGCAACTATACTTTTAGTTTTTTGAGGAACCTCCCTACTGTTTTCCATAATGGCTGCACCAATCTACATTCCCACCAACAGTGTAGGAGGGTTCTGCACATCCTTTCCAGCATTTATTATTTGTAGACTTTTAAAAAAATTTTTATTTATTTTATTTATTTATTTTTGGCTGCATTGGGTCTTCGTTGCTGCACGCGGGCTTTCTCTAGTTGCCACGAGCGACGGCTGCTCTTCGTTGCGGTGCGCTGGCTTCTCATTGCAGTGACTTCTCTTGTTGCGGAGCACAGGCTCTAGGTGCGCAGGCTCAGTAGTTGTGGTGCACGGGCTTAGTTGCTTCACAGCATGTGGGATCGTCCCAGACCAGGGACCGAACCCGTGTTCCCTGCATTGGCAGGTGGACTCTTAACCACTGTGCCACCAGGGAAGCCCTGTAGACTTCTTAATGATGGCCATTCTGCCTGGTGTGAGGTGGTACCTCATTGTAGTTTTGTTTTGCATTAATACGTGATTTTGAATGCACGAGTGATAACTCTGTTGGCTGCGCAGGTGCTAACATCCTAATACAGTTGAGGAACGGTGGTCTGGGAGAGGTTAAATAACCTGCTTAAGTGTGTTGGACAAGCCAAGCCTCGGAATGCCTGGCCCGCCACATCTCTTTAGAGAAGGAAGGAAGTGGGCTGCTCAAGGCAGCCGATTGACCAGGGGAGGGCCCTTGTCCCAAAGCGGCCAATCCTTACTGGGCTATTGTGAGGCCTGACTTTAAAAGCTGGAATAATCATATTATTGCTTGGGAATTTGAATTAAGAAATGTGGAAATTGAGGAGTTAGTAGTGGGATCCCAAAACAAGCCTTTGGGGATGGTAGGCTGGAGTTACAAGGGGCACACAGAGGAAATCAGACAGCAGGAAAGAAACCACAACTGACAACCAGCACAGCTCCATCCCCCCACCCCCTTCCCTACCCTGCTTCAGCTTCCAGATGGCCTTCACCTTCCTGTTGTAGTTTCTTAGGACAGGGCCGAAAGTAAGCTCATCACACGAGATGAATTGTGCCGAAGCACAGCAGTAGAGGGCTGCCGCTCGCTCAGGCAAAACAGCGCCGTCTGTCTTGCTGTGGTAACTTTTATTAAAGCATTATCTAGGTTTACACTTTAAGACTTGTTTTCTTAACATTTCAGAAGTGCCAAAGCAGCAACCTATGTTTTTATTAATTATACAAGCAATAATTGGCTTTCGTGAGCACCTGCCGTGCTTCGTCCTTGAGCGCAAGAACAGCACAAAGTTCCCACCATTATTTTGATTGTACTGAAGTAGCACAAGGACATCTCCTTGCGTTCCCACCACTCTGATTATACTGAGGACATCTCATGGATCAGTGCCCAAAGCACTCAATGCTTCTTTTGCAGGCCCCCGGTTTGCCGGGGGGGGGGGGGGCGCTCGAAGCATTCAGAACTGTTCACAACTCTGGCTTATTCGCATGCCCCCGGTTTGCCGGGGGGGCTCAAAGCAATCAGGACTGTTTGCAGTTCTGGCTTATTCGCCAGCCCCCAGTTTGCTGGGGGGGGTGGGCTCATGGGTCACGTCTCCTTTCCATGTCCTCAGTTATCCCACTACACCTTCCCATGTCAATTTGTGTGTATCTTTACAGTCAATACCCTGTCCCACCCAATCACATGAGGTGATTCCAGTGAGGATCTGTTCCTTGTAACTAAGGTTTTTAATGAACATTCCAGATTGAAACCCAGGCCTTCTTTCCCTGAGTCCAGTGCTCTTTTCACAATTTCAGGGCTAGGGATGTTGCCTTTGTGCAGATTTTAGCAGAGGGCCATGCAAAAATGGTGCATATTAAATGTATTTAATGAAAATGAAAAGAGCTGTAACTGAGTATGAATGGGAGGAAACAGCCCGTGAGGAGCACCAAATCCCCTCTCAATTTAAGCTAGACCAGCAGGACTTCCCTGGTGGTGCAATGGTTAAGAATCCGCCTGCCAATGCAGGAGACACAGGTTCGAGCCCTGGTCCGGGAAGATCCCACGTGCAGCAGAGTAACTAAGCCCATGTGCCACAACTGTTGAGCCTGTGCTCTAGAGCCTGTGAGCCACAACTACTGAGACCGTGTGCCACAACTACTGAAGCCCACGTGCCTAGAGCCTGTGCTCTGCAACAAGAGAAGCCACCGCAATGAGAAGCCCATGCACCGCAACGAAGAGTAGCCCCACTCACCACAACTAGAGAAAGCCTGTGCGCAGCAACAAAGACCCAACGCAGCCAAAAAATATATATATATATATATATATAAGGTAGACCAGTAGGAGGGTCCCAAGAAACCAGAAACAGGCCTTTAACGGAGTGCTTATTTGTACAATGCATCCATCTTCTCTGCTCTCTTTGGACCTAAATCCCTGGGTTTCCAGCTGCCCCCTCCCACCACTTTCACCTGCTACCCGGCTTGCCAGGCAGGCAGGTAGGAAAGGTTGATAGGTGACCACCAGGGCACGTGGGCTTCTGCCCTTGAAGTCTCAAGGCTGCAGAGTGCAAAGAAATACCAAGATTATGGTTTCTATCCACGTGTGGCCTTTTGACACACAAGCTAATGAATATATTCCAGGTACAGATCGTTCTCTCCGATGAGCTATTTCTGCAGGTCTCCAACGAGACAATTACTGGTTCCACTTAACAGAGTGACTCAAGGATGGATCTGACAGCTGGCTCGTATTGAATCCTGGTTGTTTTCCTGCCCTCTTCCCCGGCTTTAGAATTTGTGTTGAAAGGTTACAGTACAAAACGCTGAAGCACCCCCACGCACCTGCCTATGGGGGAGCAGGCTCCACGGCTCCTGGCGGGTGCTCAGTGCCACTTTTCAAGGGCTGAATGGGCAGGTTCACGACTCTGGGCAGTGACAACACAGGCCCAGAGGGGTTTGCTCACCCCTGCGTTTCTCTGAAAAGATGCCTCTACTTGACGATTACCTACCTGGGGATCGTCTTTTGAAACCGACTGAAGAGAGCTTATTTCATAATCAACATTTCCCAGAAATCACTCACAAGCCACAGGCTATGAAAAGAAACAGATTTTGACAAACTTCATTCAATGTACATTATTGTCAAAAGTTCGCAGAGCTGAAGGCCAGCCCTTTGAATGTTTTCAGATTTGATTTTCCAAAGCAATGTTTTTTGAAGCTACAGATACTTGGAGGCGCTGATAAAAAGCAAGAGTGAGATGTTGTGTTGGAGCTGGATTTTCAGGGGCAAGGGGAGACAATCTGAAAAGTTCGAGTTCACTTTTTATTTTTAATCTAAGCTTGAAGCATCACTGAACTATGGAGGAGGTGACAATTAAGACCCAATCATAAATCAAAAACCTCCAATCTGGTTGACATTCCATTTAGACCGAACCACAAACTCTTTAAGAAAAATCATCCTGATAGACCAAGAAGTGTGACATTAGTGTTTAAGAGACTGTTGCCTTTATTTCAAAAAGCTTCCTGAAGTGAAAAGGAAATAACTGCAAGGAGGCATATGGCACAATCACATTTTTGATTACTTTGATGGTAAGTTTTCTGGGTTAACTTGGCCAGGCTGTAGTACTTGGTAAGTTAATCAAACATGAATCTAGGTATTGCCATAAAGGTGTTTTGTAGATATAGTTAACACCCACAATCAGTAGACCTTAAGTAACGGAGATGACCGTTAACAACATGGGTGGGCCGGATCTAATCAGTCAGAGGTTTTAGAGCAAAAGCAGGTTGTTGTTTTTCCTGCCCTGATAATATTTTAAAATTGAAACATAGTTGATTTACAATGTTTTTTCAGGTGTAAAGCAAAGTGATTCAGATATATACATATTCTTTTTCAGATTCTTTTCCATCTTGGTTATTACAAGCTATTGAATACAGTTCCCTGTGCTGCACAGTAGGTCCTTGATGTTTATCTATTTTATATATAGTAGTGTGTCTGTTAATCCCAAACTCCTAATTTATCCCCCCCAGTCCTTTCCCCTTTGGTAACAATAAGTTTGTTTTCTATGTCTGTGAGTCTGTTTCTGTTATGTAAATAAGTTCATTTGTATCATTTTTTTAAGATTCCACGTATAAGTGATATATGATATTTGTCTTTCTCTGCCTGACTTACTTCACTTAATGTGATAATCTCTAAGTCCATCCATGTTGATGCAAATGGAATTATTTCATTCCTTTTTTTTTTGCTTTTTTGTTTCTTTAATTTAATTTACTTTTTATTTGTTTTTTTACTTTTGGCTATGTTGGTTCTTCATTGTTGCACGCGGGCTTTCTCTAGTTGCGGTGAGTGGGGGCTGCTCATTGTTGCAGTACGCAGGCTTCTCATTGCAGTGGCTTCTCTTGTTGCAGAGCATGGGCTCTAGGCACGCAGTCTTCAGTAGTTGTGGCACATGGGCTTCAGTAGTTGTGGCTCGCGGGCTCTAGAGCGCAGACTCAGTAGTTGTGGCACATGGGCTTAATTGCTCCACGGCATGTGGGATATTCCTGGACCAGGGATCGCACCCGTGTACCCTGCATTGGCAGGCAGATTCTTATCCAGTGTGCCACCAGGGAAGCTCATTTCATTCTTTTTTATGGCTGAGTAATATTGCATTGTATATATGTACCACATCTTCTTTATCCATTTATCTGTTGATGGACACTTAGGTTGCTTCGATGTCTTGGCTATATGTAAATAGTGTTGCTATGAATATTGGGGAGCATGTATCTTTTTGAATTACAGTTTTCATCAAAAGCAGGGTTTTTTGAGAAGAAATTTTGTCTCAAGATTGCAACGTCAACTCCTGGCTGGATTTCCAGCCTGCTGGCCTGCTCTGCAGACTTCAGGCTTGTCAGTGCTCACAATTACATGAGTCAATTACTTAAAATAAATTTCTCTCTCTCTCTCTCTCTCTATATATATATACTTATATATATATATATATATATACATGAATTGACATATATATTTCACATTCTATGGAAAACTCAGACCAATTCAATCACATTTGTGTACCTGAGTAATAGCTGGAGTTTTTAAGATGGAAATTCAGAACCATTCAATCTGGATGAACTTTCTTCTTGCCCCTCTGAGTTTGTACTAAATGAAGTGATAACATTCTTAATTTCAATTCAGATGCTACAAAGTCCTATCTGAGGGAAGTGAGAAAGATGTTTGGATGTCAGGCTGCCTGGAGATACACACAAGAGAACTCTAGGGAGTGAGAGGACCAGCAGGGAGCATTCACTGAATGAGACCCACAGAGTTCAGACCCGATTTCCACTCAACCTGAAATCTTACTCCTTCCAGGAGTAAGTTTTGAGGACAGAATGTGGAGAAGTCTGTGCTACTAATGGCCTGTTGGGGAAGGACAGGCTTCCTAGTCTAGAGGGAAGAGCCAAACAAGAATATATTCCACAACAGAAGAACACTTTTTACCAAATATAATGACACAGGCAATGAGAATATAGGTAATATGGAACTAAATTACAAGCCCAATCTGTAATGTTAAAAAAAGGCTCTAAATGACAAAGTTATTTCCATGTGCAAAGACTGGTATTACTCTTTCCATTCTTTACAAGAGAGATCTAGTCTCTGCCTATGAATGAGTCACTTTCCTAAAATATGGAGCTCTTTCCTAAGAAGACCTGAACTCTGCTTATATTTCTCACAACCATTAAAGAACAATTAGCATTAACTCCTTCTAGCCTAATATTTTCATGGACCCTTACTAGAAGCAAGAGGCATTTCCATACTATTCACCCAAATCTCTTAACCCCAGAACAAAGATGCAAAAATAGAAAAATGGAGAAGCAGAGGTCCAGTTATAATCCTGGTATCTTTCTCTTTTCCTTTCTACCTAGCTGTTCACCAAATCTGTTTCCTTATCTCCTGCTCCACAGCTAGACTACAGCCTCCCTGCAGTTGGGTGTGGTTATATGACAAAGTTTTGGTCAGTGGAATGTGAGGGAAAGTCCTGTGTGCCACTTTGCAGCCTGCCCTCCCCATCAGACCTCCCACATGTGACCCTCCATGCTCTTTCCTTTTTGGCAACAATCTTGGAAATCCCTAGTTGAAGATAGAAGCCACAGGATGGAATGACCTTGATCCCTGAATCACCACCTGGAGAGCTGCCTGCTGATCAGAAACACCTGTGTTGGACTTCATCTGGGCAAGAAATAAACTTCCATTGTGTTAAAGCACTGTGATTAGGGGTTTATCTGCTAAAGCGGTGAATTCTTAATCAACACAGTGAGTGAAGAGCATTGCTGTCACCTTTAATGTACTGCAGGGAAAGCCCACAAGTTTATTTTAATCTATTGATTGGGAATGTCATTTATGGCAATGTGGCTGATATAATGAAATGCCAAATCAGCCCCAAATGCGGATGCCACATAGAATTTATTTAAATGAGATTGAATATATGATAAGTGAGATTGAATATATGATAGAAATTAAATATGACTCTTCAATTCTAGATTGCCATTCCCTCCACCCTCCAAGCGCTGTGCTGGTGTGTTAAGCCTTCATGGCCTGGAAATTTTTTATCAGCTGTGGAGAGTGGAGGCACTGGTAACCAGGGAGGAAAGTAGATGCAAGGTGGCTAGGGGCTGGGGGCAGCCAATTCGTTCCTCTCTAGGTGTTTTGCCTTCCTAGGTTTTCACACACGGCCACCAGACACACAGTGAATAAGAGAGAAATTAGCATGGTTTTCTCTACTCTGTTCTTACAGAATAAAACCAACTAAAGAACACTTCATTAAAAGAGCTGTGTGTTGATTGTCTTGTTGTTGTTGCTATTATTATTATTATTATTATTGCAAATAACTCATTTGTAAATTGATTGTTTAAAACTTGAAGCCCATTTCCCTAAAGAATCAATGTTATATAGGCTATGAGGTTTCAAAGATGATATACAAAATTTTATTTAACCCATTTTGTTATCTATCTATCTAAGTGTTGGGAAAGGCAGTCTCGTATGTGCCTTTCAACCCAAACTGCTGTAAGGCACATATTTTGACCCCTGCTTAGGCATATAAATATGGGCCTTGGGCCTAGAACACTTCCTTACCAAGAAATAAAGAGCCACGCAGCCTGTGCTGGGTTTACCACCTTCCCTATCTCAGGCTCAATGTGGGCTCCTTTGTTCCGCTTAGGTATCTGCATCAATGACCTCAGGCACACTCTCGGCATTCAGTATTTCAGACTCCACGGAGTAGAGGTCGGGGTCCTTCTAGGACAGCACAAGAGGGGTGCCAGTATGCCATTTGCCCTGCATTGGCTGCCAGGCGGACCTGCTTGCCATGGGGAACCACGTACACTACTGGAGCTGCTTTTGCTCTCTTTCTTCTCTATGTGAGTAAAGTGTTGTTCCGTCCAGTGCTTGACTGTATTGTGTTTTCCTTGGCAACTCCGATACTTAAGATGCTGTGGGCAGAAGCGTTTGGAGTTCTGTTCCTGGTGGCTGGCATTGTGATGATCTGTGCTATCCTCCATGCAGTTGAATTCCTCCCCAGGCATGGTCCTCCCCAGTGTATAGTCCTCCCCAGTGCATGGCATTCTGTTCATCCATCTGTCTATCGATTGATCGATCAGTCAATCAACCAATATTTTCGAGATGTCAAAAACCAATATTTTTGACATCTTGAGGGCAGACAGAGGTGAATAAGATGTAATTTCTGTCTTGAAACAGCTGTCAGGCAGAGTTGATGTAGCAAAAACACTGTTAATTGTAGTCTCATATCCATCTTCCTGTCTTAATTGACAAGAGACCTCTGATTTTGTTGGGGTGGGGGCAATATACCAGCCCCAGGTGATAGATCAAGATTAGTTTTAAACCAGCGATCCTAAATTCTGATGTGCATGAATTAGAATTAGGCTCTAGTGCTAGGAGGATTTGGGACAAGTTTTGTTTTCCTGATGAAAGCAATGTGCCTGACATTGCTCCCTTTCTCTCTTCCTGCTGTGACCACGGACTTTGTTTCTGAAGCAGTATAAGCCATTCTGCAACCTTGAGCAAGAAACCAAATTGTTCTGAGTCAGCAAATCCCAATTTGTTTAAGCCACTGCCAGTTGGGTTTTCTGGTACTTGCAGCTGAAAACATTCCTAGTTGATGAAGGAGAGATGAGAATAACATATTGCTGTGAGGCAAACCGCATTTAAGGGCTGTAACAGACAGGTAGTGCTGGGTGATTCAGAGAATGGTGAGATGGAAATCTTCATGAAAGAGGTAACATTTTGGATTTGGGCAGGGCTCTGAGGATCAGGTATGGCTTAGACTGGAGGATGCGGGGAGGGAGGAATTATAGGCAGAGAGAACTGCACAGGAAGGACATGTGTGTGGCAAAGCTTGGGTCTGTTTGGGGATTTGTGAGGAGCTGAGTGTGGTTTGTGTATAACATGTGGGGAGTGGAAATGGTAGATAAGTTTGGAGAGGTTGATCAATGCCTTCGGCAGAGGACCCTAGGGGCCAAGGTGGTATTTGTTCTTAGCTGGGTGAGCTTTAACGAGGTGAGACAGCAACATAATCAGAGGTGCAGTTCAGAAAGCTGGTCTTGGTGGCCATGTTTATGAGAGAATGTTGGGGAAGGAGAGCAGATATGGAAAAACCACCAATTTAGGTTCCTCCAACTGTCTAAGTGAGAGAAAATAAAGACCTGAATTAGATATGGTTTTGAAAAAGAACAGATTGAGAGGCACAGTGAAGGTGGAGTAGGCACTTGGCACTTGGTGGAGGCAGGGCCTATCACACCTACCTTCCTTGGTAAGGCCTTGTCCCGGCTTCTGGAATCTGGTTTACGGTCAGGCCATTTGAGATGGTTGTTCTCTTGCTCTCTGTATATCCCCTGCTCAACCACTCCCCGCTTCACTCACATGACTATCCAGTCTTCTTAATTATAGGGCTTGATTAGTAACTGGGTAACTGATGAGGCCACCTGACGTCAATGCCCCCTATAAGTGGTAGCCTCCTTCTCCCCGGAGTACTGAAAGGCTGCTGCCAGGTCCTGCCTGCCCTCTGCTGCACAGGGTGGGATGTCACTGTAGGACTTTGCTTCAGATATGTAAGATCCTCCTATCCAATAAACTGGTGATGTCTCTGTCTCTTTCTTCAGTCTTGAGGCTGGGTAACTACAAGGCTTGTGGGCCTGCAGGGTGCAGCCCAACATCTGGAGATGAGGTTTCTTCATGGCTTTCCCTCTGCCTGGAGCATACCTCTGCCTTCTGCCTGTCACTAATCACCTCTCTAGACCTTTCAATACCAGGCTCAAATCCCACCTTAAAAGAGCCCTCATGGGGACTTCCCTGGTGGCGCAGTGGTTAAGAATACACCCGCCAATGCAGGAGACACGTGTTTGATCCCTGGGCCAGGAAGATCCCACATGCCGTGGAGCAACTAAGCCTGTGCACAATTACTGAGCCTGCATTCTAGAGCCCGTGTGCCACAACTACTGAAGCCTGCCCACTTAGAGCCTGTGCTCCACAACAAGAGAAGCCACCACAATGAGAAGCCCATGCACTGCAATGAAGAGCAACCCCGCCCGCCACGACTAGAGAAAGCCCGCACACAGCAACGAAGACCCAACACAGCACCCCCACCAAAAAAAGCCCTCATGTCCATCAACAGGAGAATGAACAGACTGTGGTACAGCCATACAATGGAAGGTATTCAGTAATGAAAAGGAACAAACCAGTGATACATGCAACAACGTGGGTGAATCTCAAATAAATTTTGCTGAGTGAAATAAGCCAGACCAAAAGAGTACATACTGTGAAGTTCAGGAACAGGAAGAACTAATCTATGAGAAAAAAAGCCCAGAATAGTGGTTGCCTCTGGGGGATGGGGATTGACTAGGAAGGGACATGAGGGAATTTTCTGGGGTGATGGACAGAGGTTTGTGTCACAGTCATATGCTTTTGTTAAAACTTGTAGAATGCTCCACTTAAGATCTGCATTTTGCTATGTAAATTTTGCCAAAATAGAGTAACAAATATTGAAATATAGTTAATGATATACAAGCTGAAGAATCTATGAATGAAGCAGACTGATACCTACAATTTACTTTTGAGATGCATCAAAATATAAGATGTATAGATGGATGTTTGGCAAAAAATGTGATAAAGCAGAGACAGCAAAGTGTTAACAATGATAGAATCCAGGTGATGGGTAACTTCTCTCAACTTTTCTGTGTGCTTGAAAGAGTTCATAATAAAATAAAATGCTGTTGGTGGGGGTGGGAAATGCCAGGTTTAAGTTATGCTAATTCACCTCTCAGAGAGTACTGGCAGTGCAAAACCAACCTGTGGGCAAGCTTTGGCCTTTTGAAGGGGGCTGTGACCAGAGGCTGAAAAAGGGGCAGTCTCATTCAGGGTCCCTTTCCCAAATGATTCTGGCTGGTAGATGGAGTAGAAAATCTTTGTTCTCTCCAGTTTTTCCTGAGTCCAGTATCACCATGTCTCCTTGCAGATTAACCCTCTATTCCTTCAAGTGTTTGTCTTCTGTGTGTCCTATGGCCCTGGGGCAAGGAGGTAGAGGACACCTAAAATTTGTCTTCCAATAAACACATTTCACATTTATTTACTTTTACTATCGACTGCAGAGTTATTTGAAATAGCACACAACAACGTGATTTGCTTTTTTTCGTCCCAAGGATAAAGAGTTTTAACAGAAATGTCAATGTACAGCAGCACCCCCTTATCCAAGGTTTCTTTCTGCAGTTTTAGTTACCCAAGGTCAACCACAGTCCGAAATATTAAATGGAAAATTCCAGAAATAATTAGTTTTAAACCTCACACCGTTCTGAGCAGTGTGATGAACTCTCACACGGTGGCCCACTTTGTCCCTCCCAGGACATGAATCATCCCTTTGTCCTGCCTGTTAGGACTTAGTAGCCAATTCATTTATCAGATCAACTGTTCAGGTGTGCATCACCCCTGATTATTTGGCTGAGTATAGATTTATCAGTTGAAAATAACTTCTCTCAATTTTGAAGGCATGGTTCTATTATTTCAGTTTTTTTTTATTCCCTCTCTCCTTCCTTCCTTCCTTAAAGGTATCTCAAATTCAGTGGGCCCAAAGCCAAAATCAAACTCCAGAAAATCCCGTTACCTCCAACTTTAAAAAAAAATTTAATTTTACTTATTTTTGGCTGCATTGGGTCTTTGTTGCCATGTGCAGGCTTTCTCTAGTTGTGACGAGCAGAGGATACTCTTTGTTGCAGTGCACGGGCTTCTCATTGTGGTGGCTTCTCTTGTGGCAGAGCACGGGCTCTAGGCGCGTGGCCTTCAGTAGTTGCAAGACACGTGTTCAGTAGCTGTGGCACATGGACCCTAGAGTGCATGGGCTTCAGTAGTTGCTGTGCATGGGCTCAGTAGTTGTGGCACGCAGGATCTAGGGTGCAGGCTCAGTAGTTGTGGCATATGGGCTTAGTTGCTCCATAGCATGTGGGATCTTCCTGGACCAGGGATCGAACCCATGTCCCCTGCATTGGCAGGTGGATTCTTAACCACTGTGTCACCAGGGAAGTCCCTACTTCCAACTTTTAAATCTATCCAAAATCAAATATTTTTACTATGCCCAATCCTCTAGTCTGAATTACCATCATTCCTCTCCTGAACTTCTAATTGATTTTCCTAATTCTGTATATTTTTAAATTGTAAAATATTTCAAACAATGTGTGGCTTTATACTTTTTACTATATTAAAAAGTATGAAAATCTTACATACACAATCATAAATATATGGAATTGCTTTAAGTGTTTAGCATTCGCTGTTCCTATGCATGCCAGCAGCCTCTTATTGCAAATACCTGGGACTCTAGCAGCTGGAGTGTGTTCAATACACAGGTCAGGGAGCTGACAAACCTGGGAGCAGCCCCAAATCAACGAGTTCGGGATAAATACTCCAGATTTCCTCCCCTCCATTTCCCAGATATCTCAGCACTATTGAGTTTGTTACCCAATGGGAATCTGCTCACTGACCTTGAACTGGCCTTCTTACCTTCCCAGTTTTACTTTTCCACATACCAATTGGTGCTTTCTGGTATCATCTATCAAATAAACTGCTTCATTCAAATTCTAGTCTCAGGATCTGCTCTGGGGGAAACCCAATATAAGACAGTAACATACTCATTTTGTCACTGGACTTGCAGGTTGTTTTGTTTTTCACTGTTACAAACAAGGCCGCAACATTTTTCTACAAACTTCTCAAGATTCATGTAGGAGGTTATCTCTTGGTATTGAGTGGAACTGCTGGGTCAAAGGGTATGTGCATCTTCATCCTTAATAAATATTGCCAACATTTTAACAGTCTGACAATGTTAAGTACTGGAGAGAATGCCACATCTGATGTGTATGGATGGTACCTTGCTGTAGTTTCATTTATTTTTTAAAAATTTATTTATTTTTCTGTTTTTGGCTGCACTGGGTCTTCGTTGCTGCACGCGGGCTTTCTCTAGTTGTGGCGAGCGGGAGCTACTCTTCATTGCGGTGCATGGGCTTCTCATTGTGGTAGCTTCTTGTTGCGGAGCACGGGCTCTAGGCATGCAGGCTTCAGTAGTTGTGGCATGTGGGCTCAGTAATTGTGGCTCGTGGGCTCTAGAGCACAGGCTCATTAGTTGTGGTGCACAGGCTTAGCTGCTCCGAAGTATGTGGGATCTTCCTGGACCAGGGCTTGAACCCATGTCCCCTGCATTGGCAAGCAGATTCTTTTTTTTTTTTCTGCAGTACGTGGGCCTCTCACTGTTGTGGCCTCTCCCGTTGCGCAGCACAGGCTCCGGATGCGCAGGCTCAGCGGCCATGGCTCATGGGCCTAGCCGCTCCACATCATGTGGGATCTTCCCGGACCGGGGCACAAACCCGTGTCCCCTGCATCGGCAGGCAGACTCTCAACCACTGCGCCACCAGGGGAGCCCCAAGCAGATTCTTAACCACTGTGCCGCCAGAGAAGCCCTTGCTGTAGTTTTAATTTGCATTTCCCCAATTACTAGTGGGAAGGTAAAACTTTTTATATATTTTTGGCCCCTTGAGTTTCCTCTTCTCTAAATGGCTTGTTTCTTTTTCTTAGCAGTATCTGATACCTATAAATTCTGGATACTAATAGTTTTCTGGTTATGTTCCTTGCAGAGAGCACCACTGTCTTCTTGTGGTTGTAAGTCTTAGTCAGTATTGATTCCTATTCTTCTGTGTGATCTGTTTTTTTCCCTCTATGGAAGATTTTCGGACATTTCTTTTTATTCCTGATGTTCTGTAACCTAATTTTACTGCTAAGAGTAAAGGGCTCAATTTATCATTTTAAGTAGTTTTTCATGAAAATAAGTACATAATGCTATAAAAAATCTAATCACAATAGACATACCTAACGCAGAAAATAACACTCCCAACTTTGATACTGTCAACAGTTTGCAGCACGCTTTTTCCCACACATGAACACTGATTAAACGTTTTGAGTATTATACACAATTTGCTTCTTTTATTTAGCAATTTTTGGCATTTTCCTGTCAGTACTTCATTCTTTTTAACTGCTGCAGACGTTACATTTTATAGACATATTGGTTAGTTATTTCTTATTAATCAACATTTGGGCTGTTTCTAAGTTTGAAAAAAAAAGTTGCAACAAATACTCTTGGGTCCATATCTTTGTTCAGGATTAATTTCTAGAAGTGGAAGTTCTGGGTCCAAACCCAGAATATTTTGAATTTTAATTGATATTGCTAACTTACACTCTAAAAAGATTGTACCAATTTATAAGGCAGAAAATGCTATTTTTTTTGGATACTTAATCTAAATCTTTGCTCACGTGATGGGTAAAACATGTTTTAATTTTCATTTTTTAATTCTGTGAAGTTTAGTTTCTAACTTACTAATTTTGGTTTCTAGCAATATTCATTCTCAATTTATTACCTCTTTGAATTTTTAATTTTAGATATTATGTTTGATATTAGATTCTTTTTTGTAAAGAGCAGCCAATTCTTGTTCTATCATTGTAACATCCCATGCAATCTCACTGAAGATCAGGAACAAAGTTTTTTAAGGTCTCAAACCTTCTCCTTTATCCACTGAAAAGGTAGTCTCGCACCTGCCTCTTTACTATCCCTGTGGAATATCCTGGATTTTTCAACTTACTGACTCCTAGTCTAAGTGAAGGGAATGTTTTTCAGAAGTGTGATATAAAGTAATTCACAGTCCCTCTTTTGATCTAATTTAAATAACTGAATGCTAGCTCTTCTGTTTATAATCCATTTCTGACCTTTGGACCCATCTACCTAGCTCCTAGCGCTATATATAGGCTCTGGTTTCAGCTCATGCTACCAGGGCACTTTCCTACTTTGGGCTGTCTTGGTAGATATTCTATCCTAGGCAGGTGCTGGTCACCTATTCTTGACTCTTGATGGGCATTCAGGAAGTTACAGCAAGAAATGTTTCACAGATGGTATCTGATACAGTCTAGTTAAGATTAATGGGGAATAAAAGTACTTTGCTTAGAAATAATTATCCATAGATCTAAAGTCAACAAAAGTCTCTACAACAAAAAATACATAATTTTGCTGGGGGAGGAGGAGGCTTGAAATAGATCAGAAAACACTTTCACATTAATTGTTCTTTTCATATACTTCAAATTTGTACTTAATGCCTTTCTCCTCCTGGACATCAGAAGGAACACCTGGATATCTGTAAAAGAAAAAGATGTATAATTAAATATTATGCAAATACACTACACATGCAAATATTAAGAAAAATTTCAAATTACAGAAAGTTAGAAAATAAAAAGTATAATTCTTCCTTTCCTTCTAACTCCTAGTTTTTCTCCCCCAAACTAACCACTGTTAGCAGTTTCTCTTTTATGTTCCCACTCTTGTCACCCAGCTAATATGAAATTTCTTAAGAACTTTTTGCAAGTCTTACATATGTTATCAAATTCTTGTGTGAGCAAAGAAAAAATAAAACACAACCTTTAGCTGTTAGAGTGGAACTGAAGTTGTGTGTGGTGCATGGGGATTCTTTTTTTTTTTTTTTTTGCTGTACGCGGGCCTCTCACTGTTGTGGCCTCTCCCGTTGCGGAGCACAGGCTCCAGATGCACAGGCTCAGCGGCCATGGCCACGGGCCCAGCTCCTCCGCGGCATGTGGGATCTTCCTGGACTGGGGCACGAACCCATGTCCCCTGCATCGGCAGGTGGACTCTCAACCACTGCGCCACCAGGGAAGCCCGGGGATTCTTGATTTGTTTAATCAGTGGACGCCACACTGCTCTAATTCCCCACTGTGTGGCTTATTTCATATCCTTTACTAGAATCACTGTTTATCTGATCTTTTCTACTCCTAACACTCACTTAGGTGTGTGTTTCCTTCAGCTTCTAAGTCAAAACCCAGGCCCTCCTTTGGGTATATACTTAGACGTGGGATTGCTGGATCACATGGTAGTTCTACTGTTAGTAATTTGAGGAAACATCATACTATTTTTCATAGTGGCTGCATCATTTTACATTCCTACCAACAATGTACAAGAGTGCCAATTTCTCCACATCCTCGCCAACACTTATCTTTTGTAGTGATATTTGCACTTCCATGTTTACTGCAGCATGATCCACAATAGCCAAGATATGGAAACTACAGTGACAGATGAATATATAAAGAAAATATGTATACATACAATGGAATATTATTCAGCCTTCAAAAAACAAGGCAGTCCTGCCATACGCAGCAACATGGATGAACTTGGAGGACGTTATGCTAAGTGGAATAAGTCAGTCACAGAAGGACAAATACTGCATGATTCTACTTATATGAGAAATCTACAATGGTCAAATTCATAGAAACAGAGAGTAGAAGGGTAGTTCACAGGGGTTGAGGGAAGGAGGAAACAGGGAGTAGCTGTTCAAACGGTATATAAAGTTTCAGCAAGATGAGCAAGTTCTGGAGATCTTCTGTGTAACGCTGGCCCTACAGTTTAAAATAGTATATTGTACACTTAAGCATTTGTTGAGAGTAGATCTCATGCTGTGTTCTTATGACAACAAAAAAAATTATTTTTCACTGAACACCACTGCCCGCCCCCAACAAAAAAAAACCCCAAACCCGGGTCTTCCACTGAAGGCTGTTCTGACCACTCTTGTCCACAACCCTAATCTTGGTGCACTTCTGTAGGCTTGTGCTGGCTGTATCCACTGTGCTGGAGGTGAGGGGTCAGGAAGACTTGCTTTAGTCAGGCTTGTGTTTGAACCTGGTTCTGCTGTGTGACACTTAGCTATCAATAAAAAGTCTTCATCCTTATAGAGAATTTAGCACTGTGCCTGATATATTAAGTGCTCTACAAATGTTACCCATTAATGATATTAGTTTGTTTTGTCCCCCTAACTATTTTCTAACCTCATCGTAGGCAGAGATAACATAGAAAACAAATTTAAGTCTCTTATGATACCCAACAGAATGCTGAGTAATAATAGGAATTAACCTTTTGTTGACCAATTAGAGATTATGCCATTTTGAAAAAATATATAATTAGAAACATGAAATAACAATAGCATAATAATAGGTAAGAAAAAAAAGGAGAATATATTTCAGAGGAAGAAGGTATGTTTGTATTTACTAACCATTTCCTAAGCTGTTTCTGTTCTACTGTTTTAGTAGCAATATAGTTTTTTCTTTGTTTAAAGAAATGATTTTACTAGGCCAACTTTAAACCACAATTTTACTTTCTTAGATGAGTCACCAAAAGCAACATTTACATTTGTGTGTGTGTGTAAAATTCTCAAGAGTATCAAGATTGTCAGCTAACAAGATAAAAGCAAAGTATCAAATCAAAGCTATTTCTAAAACCATGAATAATAATGATTTAGAAATAACTATGCTATGGGCTAGATATGCTCACTAGTCATGGTAATAATGTTTATTTTCTCTGTGAAACGAAAATTGAATTCTGCTTAAGATTAATTTTACTTTCCACAATATTCACATATTCAGTCTGTTTTAATAATGATAACTACCTCATAATCATAATTCCAAACTTTTCTGAAGAACAAACTGTCTAAGAGCAACCTTTGAACTCCAAGTTTAAGTCTAACAGGATTTGGAAATACCACCTATTTATTATGAACCACCCAGATAGATGGTCTTTTCTAGAATCTTCAAGCACTAAAGAAGCAAATGAATACAAATAATCATAAGATCTGAACTGACAAAGGAGCATGAGAATAATGCAGAGGTGATTTGATGGAAGGTCTAAAATAGAGGTAAACAGAGTTCCTGGAACAGGTATCCATAAGAACCAAATCATAACTAAAAATGATGACTCTATAGGAAGCACAAGCTCAGGAGGAGAGGGATCCACAAATAATATGGACAAATACACCAGGATCCTGTTGGACAGTCAAGAAATAATGGGAACAGAAGAGGAAACGTCAACCCATCTAAATCCTACTTCAAGTGTCTACTGGTGAGGGGCATCTGTCCCAGCTCTGGAGCCAATTACTGCCTCAAAGGCCTCTTCTGGTCTTTAATCCTATTTGACTACATGGTCACATGAAAGGTTGTTAACTAGAAGGAGAAGTCTGTTTGGGGCTCATTAAGTGGGAAAACTGCTGCTATAAAATATTTTGCTCTGATGGTTTGGTTGGATCCTAGTGTGAAATAGTCTGAGACAGAAAGACTTCTTCCAGGCAAGATGAATAAGGGCAGATTAATGGACAGGCTGGCATGGTGCTGTCAAAAAAAATGATTGCATTGACAATGACCCACTGGGAGAAAAAGGGAGACACAAAGTAAAACCATCTTACTTCATTAATATTCTGCTTTTAGACTTCTACCACTTGTGGCTTCATCTACATTTTAATTTATTCTCTTCTTGCTTCATAGTAGTCCTCTTTCATTTTTATTTCATTATACTGGTGCTTTTATTACCAGGAATTTTGGTGTTAATAAAAGACACTGTGTTTGAACTGAAACCTATGTAACCACAGAGGCCTAGGATAGGGATGATGGAAGACTAAACGAAGTGGGTAGCTGTGGGGAAAGAATGAAGGGGAGTAAAGAATGATCAGAACTCATTTCTGGACAGTAGGGAGCAATTCTAAGTTGCCCAATGTAGAGAGATTTGGAAAGAAAGCTCCAGAATTGAGCAGTGTTACAGATGTCCAGGGACAAAGCATATTCTCTTTGCTTCAGAGGTTTCCTTTTTCTCTATTTCATGAAAGATTTATACTGCTTCATATCTCCCTTATCCCTTAGGGGATTCCCTCCATCCCATGTTAAAGAGGCTGTTACTACGTTGCTACAGGCTTGAAAGTACAGATGACTATGACGTGCTGCAGTGGAAGAAAGGACTTTCTGTTTTCTTCCATAGCCTTGTTTAGAATGTCCATTTTGGAGCAATTTCTTTGAATTTTGGCTTTGGATAGCAATTTCCTATCTCAGTCTATTCACCATTAAAAATTTCTCAGACATTTAAAGAAGAATTAATACCAGTCCTTCACAAACTCTTCTAAAATGTAGAAGAGGAGAGAACACTTCCCAACTCATTCTGTGAGGCTAGCACTATCCTGATAGCAAAACTAGATGAAGACGTTACCAAAAAAACCCTACGGACCAATATACCAATATCCTTATGAATATAAATGTAAAAATCCTCAACAAAATATTAGCAAATGGAATTCAGCAACATATAAAAAGGATTATACATTACTACCAAGTAGGATTTATCTCAAAAATGCCAGATGGGTTTAACAGAAAAATCAACTGATGTCATATACCATATTGATAGCATATTAAGTATTAATTATATATTTTGTCTTATTAATGACAAAAACCACATGATTATCTCAAGAGACTCAAAAAAAAAGTATCTGACAAAACCCAATACTCCTTCATGATAAAAACACTCAATGAATAAGAAATAGAAGAGATCTTCCTCAGTGTGATAAAGGGCATGTATGAAAGACCCACAGCTAACATCGTATTTAATGGATGCTTTCTCTCTAAGATCAGGAACAAGACAAGGATGCCTGCTCTTGCCATTTCTATTGAACATCATACTGGAGGTTCTAGCCAGGACAATTAGGCAAGAAAAAGAAATAAACAACATCCAGATTAGAAAGGAAGAAGTAAAACTATCTCTATTTGCAAATGATATATTTGGTATCTAGAAAATCTGAAGGAATCCATTTACAATCAGAATAAATGAGTTCAGTGAGGTTACAGGATACAAGCTCCATAAACAAAAATCAATTGTATTTCTATATATTAGCAATGAACAATCTGAAAATAAAATTAAGAAACAATCTGATTTACAATAGTATCAAAAAGAACAAAATATTTAAGAATAAATTTAACAATGAAGTGCAAGGTTTGTACACTGAAAGCTACAAAACATTGCTGAAAGAAATTAAGGAAGATCTCAATAAGTTGAAAAGACATCAAATGTTCATGATTTGGCAGTTAATACTGATGTGATGGCAATACTCTCCAAAGTAATTTACAGATACAGGGCAATCTATCAAAATCCTAGCTTGCTTTTTGGCAGAAATTGACAAGCTGATCATAAAATTCATGTGGAAATGCAAGGAACATAGAGTAGTCAAAACAACAAAGAACAACAAAGTTGGAAGACTAGTACTTCCTGATCACAAAAGTTATTACACGGCTGCAGTAATCAAGACAGTGTGGTTCTGGCATAAAGATACACATGTAGATGAGTGGAATAGAACCGAGTGTCCAGAAATAAACCCTCACATTTATGGTCAATAGATTTTCCACAGAGGTGCTAAGACAATTCAGTTGGGGAAAAGAACAGTCTTTTCAACAAATAGTGCTAGGACAACTAGTGTGCTGCTTACCGAAGAATGAACTTGGACCTCTTCCTTATAGCATATATAAATTAAATCAAACAGATCATAGACTTAAGAGTTAAAACTATAAAACTCTTAGAAGAAAACACAGGAAAAAAATCTCTGTGAGCTTGGATTAGGTAATGGTTTCTTAGGTATGAAACCAAAAGGAAAATCGACAAAAGAAAAAAATAGAAAAATTGGACTACATAAAAATTAAAAACCTTTGTGCTGTAAATGATTAGGAAAAGTGAAAGTCAATCAGGAAAGTGAAAAGACAACTCAGATAATAGGAGAAAATATTTTCAACTCATATATCTGATAAAGGACTTGTACCAGAATATTCAAAGAACTCTTAAAACTCAGTAATAGAAAGATAAATAACCAAATTTTAAAAATGGGCAAAGGATGTGAATTGGTATTTTTCCAAAGAAGATACAGTATATAAATCTCAAATAAGCACCTGAAAAGATGTTCAACATCATTAGTCATTAGGGAAATGCAAATCAAAACCACAATGAGATACCACCTCATCCCTACTAGGATAGCTTATAACCAAAAAGGCAGACAATAACAAGTGTTGACAAGGATATAGAGAAACTGGAACCTTCGTATGTTGCTGGTGGGACTGTAAAATGGTACAGTCACGTTATCAAAAGTTCAGCAGTTCCTCAAAATGTTAAACCATATGACCCAGTGATTCTTCTCCCAGATTATACCCAAGAGGAATGAAAAATAAATCCCCACAAAAACTTGTACATGAATGTTCAAAACAGCATTACATTAACCAAAAAGTGGAAATAAATCAAATGTCTACTAATTGGTGAATGGATATATATAATGTAGTAAATCTATACAATGGAATTCTTTTTGGCATGAAGTACTGATACATATTACAACATGGATGACCTTGAAAACAGTATGCTAAGTGAAAGAAGCCAATTCCATGAAAGAAGCCAATTCCAAGAAGGACTTCATATTATATGATTCTGTTAACATGAAATATCCAGAATAAGCATATCTATAGAGATAGAAAATAGATTTAGTGGTTCCTAGAGCCAGCAGGGGAAGGGAATGGAGAGCGACTGCTAATGTGTACAGCGGTTCTTTTTGGATGGTGAAAATGTTCTGAACTTAAGATTGTGGTGATGGCTGCACAACTCTGAATATACTAAAACCATTGAATTATATACTTCGAATGGGTGAATGTTGAGATGTGTGAATCATTTCTCAGGAGATGTTAATATTTTCTTTTCTAAGAGTCAAAGAGCCAGAATTGTATTTGTTTTAAGTTATCAAGGATCTTGAAGGGTCATAGCTTTGGAAAGAGGTCTAATCGAGAGTGACAGGGTTTACAAAGGTATTTAATATGAAGCTGATTCACACAGTAATCTATTCTTTTTGTTAGTAGCAAAAAGAAAGGAAAGAAATGAGGGATAGCAGAGATCAATAGCCACATAATGTGAGAATCAGCCATCTAAGCGGTACAAGAGAAAATAAGGTGGGACAAAGAAACAGCTGATTTAAAAAAAAAAAAAATATATATATGAAATCAATGTGATTTTTCTAAGTAGTCACCTTTGGAGACTATAAGCAAAAGCCTGTACTTTAGCTGTTTAGAAACTTTTTAGAGTTCTTAGAATTTCCAGTTTTCCTTAGACCTAGTTAAGAGCCCAAGAAAATCAGTCACCAACTTCATTTGACTTGAGACCATTACCTATATTACTCTGTAAAGTAATATACTTTATTCTAAAGCTTGGCCATCCATTTATTCAGACTTGGCTCTGAATGCTGCTTTTAGGAGGTATTTCCAAAATCAAACTTGCACTCAAAGAATGACTGTTTTCAACTGAGTGTTTGAAAGAATGTGTTAAGAGCTAGTCTAAAAGTGTTGATATAATTAATCTTCTACTCTGCATAGCCAACAGCTGAAAAGCGCTTTTAAACTAAAATGTTTTCAAAAGCAGACAGTTTCATGCTAAAATCAAAGTAAACTACAGAGTAAATCAAGTGTAACATCTTCTTCCACCTCCACCACTAAGTTAGTTCCTTCATCTTTCACCTGAACTACTGTAAGTGGTCTCCCTGCTTCACTCTTGCCTCCTCCAGCCCATTGCCCATAAACAGAAGAGTATCACTCTCTATTCAGAACCCTCTAAACCTGCCCTGGGTCTGATCTCTCTTGGTCTCCCCCTCGCTCACAATGCCCACCATGGCTTTCAGGTTCAGGGAACACGCCAGGCTTCTTTCTGCCCTCAGTTCTCTGCCCTAGCTACTTCTGGTTTCTGGAATGCTCTCCTCAGCCCTTTGTGTGGCTGGCTTCTTGCCATTTAGATCTGGTGTAGACATCACTCTTCAGAGAGGACTTCTCAGACTACACAGTATCTACCACATCACAGTATTTCAATTTACCACACAGCGACTCTTTGGATGTTTATCTATTATTTGCCACCCTCCTCCTCTACTATAAACGATGTAATCTCCTGGAGAATAGTGACATCTTCTGTCTTGGTAAACACTGTATCCCCAATGCCTAAGACAAAGTCTGATGCTAAATAAGCACTGATCTTACAGAATGAACTAATGCCTATTCTCTAGATTTCAGTGAAGTCATTAAAACCTGAACATTCCCAAGTCTTCAACATTAAAACATATCCAAAAATTCCTATAGTTTTTGTCTATAAAACACATTGCTACTTCGAATTCAATCTGAAGAGACATTCTCTTTTCTATAATTCTTAAGCAGGAAAGCCAAAGGTGCTTCAGACCAATGAATAACATTTTACTTACTCTGGGATAAGTTTATATTTTTCCAAATCAATTTCTGGAAAAAATGTGTCACTTTCAAATTCCTGCATGATCCTTGTCACAAATAGTCTAAGATGGCCTGGCTTGTTCATGGCTTCCTTTGAAATAAAACAAAAGGCATCAATTTCCTTATTTATCTGTGTCAAAAGTTATAGAAACTCTAATATTTTTGCTTTAATTACATACTGAAGTTTGTACTAGGTATTAGAGACATGCTACATATCTTGTTACCTCCAAAGCATGCTATTTAATTATCCTATTCTTTAGTTTGGGACCCTGCAAAGTATGACTTAGTTGGGAATGGCCCTAATCATTTATCAATAATTACAAGGGTGAGTTCAAACATACTCTGGGCTCTAGTTTGCTTACATGAACTCTTTTTTTCATTTTAAGCGTTCAATTTTGTCTTTTATCTTTGGTTGTTGTTTAAGAATTAAAAACCCCAAATTATCTAGTTACCCTTCACAGAAAAATTTACATATGTATATATGGATAGGATAGTAATTTCATGAGACCTTGACTAATGAAAATCCCAAGGACATGCTTAGTACATATACATAAAATTTAATGCCTCAGTTTCTCAGCAGATAGTTACAATGCTAGTAGGTAATTTATTCTGTCTTTTGTTGCTAATGATTGCATTTGGCATTATATTGTTAATGACTTTTCTATTACTGCCTATAGTACTATTGATAGTTTATACAGAAAAAAAACTGCCCTGGAACAAGTATCTTAAAATTCGAATACAAAGTCAGGAGTCCCAACTGCAACTCTAAGAAAGCAATAACTCTTGATTTTGAAATAGCTTTTGAAACAAAACAAAAACACATATACATATAAATTCAACTGTGTGTAATCCTTAAAATTCCATACAAAGGGCATAGAACAAATTTTACTTTTTATTTTCAATCCTATGGCTTACATTAAATCATTTATTCTCTTGCCCCGATCAAATCAGTATTCTACCAATTCTTACTATACCAAAAATTAGAAAAACTGAAGGGACTAATCACAGCAGCATTTGAAGATCTGTATCAAAGTTAATGATATATGGCCCAACTTTTCTTTTTCTTTTTTTAACATCTTTATAGGAGTATAATTGCTTTACAATGCTGTGTTAGTTTCTGCTGTATAACAAAGTGAATCAGCTATACATATATATATACCCCCATATCTCCTCCCTCTTGCATCTTCCTCTCACTCTCCCTATCCCACTGCTCTAGGTGGACACAAAGCACCCAGCTGATCTCCCTGTGCTATGCGGCTGCTTCCCACTAGCTATCTATTTTACATTTGGTAGTGTATATATGTCCATGCCACTCTCTCACTTCGTCCCAGCTTACCCTTCCCCCTCCCCGTGTCCTCAAGTCCATTCTCTACATCTGCGTCTTTATTCCTGTCCTGCTCCATGGTTCTTAAGAACCGTTTTTTTTTTTCTTTTTTAGATTCCATATGAATGTGTTAGCATATGTATTTCCTTATTTATTTTCATTTTGGATGATCTGTCCAATGGTGAAAGTGGGGTGTTAAACTCCCCTACTGTTACTGTATTGTGTTGATTTCCCCTTTTATGCCTGTTAGCATTTGCCTTATGTATTGAGGTGTTCCTATGTTGGGTGCATAAATATTTACAATTGTCATAACTTCTTCATTGATTGATCCCTTGATCATTATGTAGTGTCCTTGTCTCTTTAATAGTCTTTATTTTAAAGTCTATTTTATCTGATATGAGAATTGCTACTCCAGCTTTCTTTTGATTTCCATTTGCATGGAATACCTTTTTCCATCCCCTTGCTATCATTCTGTATGTGTCCCTAGGTCTGAAGTGGGTCTCTTGTAGACAGCATATATACAGGTCTTGTTTTTGTTTCTATTCAGCCAGTCTGTCTTTTGGTTGGAGCATTTAATCCATTTACATTT
Source organism: Globicephala melas (assembly GCF_963455315.2). Classification (NCBI taxonomy): domain Eukaryota; kingdom Metazoa; phylum Chordata; class Mammalia; order Artiodactyla; family Delphinidae; genus Globicephala; species Globicephala melas. The sequence goes on from NC_083316.1 coordinate 63,608,937, forward strand.
AAGGTAGTCGTTGATATGTATATTCCTATTACCATTTACTTAACTGTTTTGGGTTTGTTTTCCTTCTCTTGTGTTTCCTGCCTAGAGAAGTTCCTTTAGCATTTGTTGTAAAGCTGGTTTGGTGGTGCTGAATTCTCTTAACTTTTGCTTGTCTGTAAAGGTTTTAATTTCTCCATTGAATCTGAATGAGATCCTTGGTGGGTAGAGTAATCTTGGTTGTAGGTTTTTCCCTTTCATCACTTTAAATATGTCCTGCCACTCCCTTCTGGCTTGCAGCTTCTGCTGAAAGATCAGCTGTTAACCTTATGGGGATTCCCTTCTATGTTATTTGTTGCTTTTCCCTTGCTGCTTTTAATATTTTTTCTTTGGATTTAATTTGTTTTTTTTTTTTTTTTTGCTGTACGTGGGCCTCTCACTGTTGTGGCCTCTCCTGTTGCGGAGCACAGGCTCCGGATGCACAGGCTCAGTAGCCATGGCTTACGGGCCCAGCCGCTCCGTGGCATGTTGGATCTTCCCGGATCGGGGCATGAACCCGTGTCCCCTGCATCGGCAGGCGGACTCTCAACCACTGCGCCACCAGGGAAGCCCTTTGCATTTAATTTTTGATAGTCTGATTAATATGTGTCTTGGCGTGTTTCTCCTTGGATTTATCCAGTATGGGACTCTCTGCACTTCCTGGACTTGATTGACTCTTTCCTTTCCCATGTTAGGGAAGTTTTCATCTCTTCAGATATTTTCTCAGACGCTTTCTTTTTCTCTTCTTCTTCTGGGACCCCTATAATTTGAATGTTGGTGCATTTAATGTTGTCCCAGAGGTCTGTGAGACTGTCAGTTCTTTTCATTCTTTTTTCTTTATTCTGCTCTGCAGTAGTTATTTCCACTATTTTATCTTCCAGGTCACTCATCTGTTCTTCTGCCTCAGTTATTCTGCTATTGATTCCTTTTAGAGAATTTTAAATTTCAATATTTGTGTTGTTCATCATTATTTGTTTGCTCTTTAATTCTTCTAGGTCCTTGTTAAATGTTTCTTGTATTTTTTCCATTCTATTTCCAAGATTTTGGATCATCTTTACTGTCATTACTCTGAATTCTTTTTCAGGTAGACTGCCTATTTCCTCTTCATTTGTTTGGTCTGGTGGGTTTTTACCTTGCTCCTTCATCTGCTGTATGTTTCTCTGTCTTTTCATTTTGCTTAACTTACTGTGTTTGCGGTCTCCTTTTCGCAGGCTGCAGGCTTATAGTTCCCATTGTTTTTGGTGTCTGTCCCCAGTGGCTAAGGTTGGTTCAGTGGGTTGTAGGCTTCCTGGTGGAGGGGACTGGTGCCTGTGTTCTGGTGGATGAGGCTGGATCTTGTCTTTCTAGTGGGCACGACCACGTCCAGTGGTGTATTTTGCAGTGTCTGTGAACTTATATGATTTTAGGCAGCCTCTCTGCTAATGGGTGGTGTCATGTTCCTGTCTTGCTAGTTGTTTGGCATAGGGTATCCTGCACTGTAGCCTGTTGGTCGTTGAGTTGAGCTGAGTCTTAGTGTTGAGTTGGAGATCTCTGGGAGAGCTATCGCCATTTGATATTACACGGGGCCGGGAGGTCTCTGGTAGACCAATGTCAGTCTCGGCTCTCCCACCTCAGAGGCTCTGGCCTGACTCCCGGCTGGAGCACCAAGACCCTGTCAGCCACACGGCTACTAGTGTTGGAATGCTCCTGCAGAGGCGGGGGGCAGCTGGGGCTCACTGCGGGGACAAGGACACTGGCAGCAGAAGTTCTGGGAAGTACTCCTTGGTGTGAGCCCTCCAAGAGTCCACCATTAGGCCCACCAAAGGGCCTGTAGGCTCCATTGCTGGTTTGCCTCAGGCCAAATAATCCTGGCCCACCTTTTCTGTACAGGGTCAGATGGTAAACATTTTAGGCTTTGTGGGCCATATGGTTTCTTACCTTTGTAGGCAAAAGCAGCCATAAACAACACTAAACCAATGGGCATGGTTGTGTTCCATTGAAACCTTATTTACAAAAACAGGCTGGTAGTCCCAAATGTTCTGTAAGTCAATGTGGTGTGAGGCGGATAATGCAAAAACCTACAGATTCTACTTCTTTATTATTTATATAAGTACAGATATATCAAATTATATAAATGTATTTAAGTACTTATATTGTTTAAAGAATACATTTTCAAGTGACTATGGTATTGAATCATTCAAATTGTGATCGGCACTCAGCAAAATAAACAACTTATTTTCTTAGAAATTCATTCTTGGCTGAAAAGATCAAAGGAAAATGTCCATTTTCCCCCTATTACAAATGGAGAATGTTAAAGATTGTAGAAACAGGAACCCAAGAAACAGAGTTTTTATAATGCCACCTAGGATCCTGGTATACTTCTTTCTAAAATAATTTGTGTTCATATATTATGACAAGCCACAAAGGGTAGGGGCTGATTTTTCCTCTCCATAAATGTAATCTTTCCTCAGTGTTATAAAAGAGTTATAAAATTCTATTTATTATCCTCAAAAATGTTTAAAGCTGGAAGTCATCTGGTATCAAGAAAAAGGAGTATTTTCTATTTAACAGTGTCTTCTCTTATGATACGAAATCATGGAACACTTTCCCCCTACCCTCACGTTATATGAAAATTGTTGAGGGTAAGTCTTGTGCTTTGAACAAGTTCACATACATCTAGTCAGTGTATCTCAACAGAGCCTTTCCTCAGTAAGGGACATAATATTTATCCTTGAGGAAAAGATGATAGCTTAGTGTATTTAGGCACATCCAGGGAGGAGAAGACAATGCAGTGCAAGTACAATTCTCAGGAAGGATTTAGAATGTTTTTAAAATTGGAAACATCAACTATTTTGAATTGAAAATAGACTGGTACAGACCTAAAAACTTACTTTTCATTTAGTTTGTATGATAGTATCAAAAAATGAATAGTGCAAATTGGCAATATGTCTAACTTCCAGGAGAAATAACGTGCTTCCTTTGCTCATGGCTTAATCTTTTAAAGTTGAGATGGCAGGGAAGCTGAAAGAAAGAGGGTAGACTATTTCCTTATAGTCACAGATAACGTTACTTACCTTATAAACAGAACTGCCTCCCACTATCCAGACCATGTCCACTGTATTTGTTAATTCTGGTTGCTCAATAAGTTTTAAGGCACCATCCAGACTTTTGGCAAGAAAATGAGCTCCCTGTGGAGGTTCCCTGAGATTACAAGAAAGAATTACACGTAATTTCTATAAACCCCATTCATACTAGTCAAATAATCTGACTAGGAGGCAGTAATTATAAAATTAAAAGCATCATAAATATGAAACCTTTCAATAAAAAGCATTTAACATCAGTATGGCCCATGGCCAATAATGCAACCCACATTTGTGTATGTATGGTCTACAATGAATGAAAAACAGAACCACTTGTGATACTGCATGATATTTGTGGTGGAAAAAAAATCACAACAGTAGTTGTTTCTGGAGGGATGGGGTAAAGATTCACTGGGAAGGGGCTTGAGGCAGCTTTCTGGGAGTGACAGTAATGTCCTATATCTTTGATATGGGGTTACATAGGTGCATATATTTGTTAAAATATAGCAAATGTACATGTAAGACTTGTACATTTCATTGTACATAATATTTATTTCAAAAGAAAAAACAGTAAAGTAATATTAAACTCTAGTTAATGAGATATATAATGAATTATTTAGGTGAAAATATACTAATGTCTGCAGTTTACTTGGAAAAGCATAAAAATAACAAGACTGATGGATGGTTGGATGGATGATAAAACAAGCATAGTATAAAATAATCTATGTGGTAGAATCTATGTTGTGGGTATACAGGTGTTTACTGTAAAATTCTTTCTATAGGCTTGACAGTCTTCAGATAAAATGTTGGAAAAAGAGTGATATGTTTGAGTGACTTTAGTTTGGAATGATATTCAAACTGTTAATAAGTGGTTACCTTTGGGGTGTGGGGAAAGGATTCTCATGTTTCAAACAATATAGAAATAAATGAATTATCAAAAAACGAGCATGTTATTACTTTTGTAATTAAAAATCCCAAAGGGGAAAAGTCAATTAATTTATTGTTTATATTGATTAGCTCAGTCTCTCCCAACCTCCAAAAATGTTATTTTGGTGAGAGTTTGCAATTCCCTTTATAAATGAAGAAACATGCAGAATTGGCTTTCAGAGTAATTAGACACAACAGAAATTACAATTCAATGTCAAGTTCTTAGACTGATGCTTTAAAAAAATAATGTAATTGCCTTTGAACTAGTAGTTCTAACAATGATTAACTAAGAGCTAATGGGGACTACTCATTCTCTTTGCTGCCTCCTTTCTCACCTTCTTGATATCTATTTGACTTACTTCGCTCTTTGTCATCTCTCAAGGAGTTAAGATAGCACAAAGAATGTATTTTGATTCAAAGCTGGAAGAAGACACGGAGACTAGGGTGAAGCTAAAGGAGCCAAGGGATCCCCAAAGGTATCAGGGCAGTTGCAGTGACTAGGATGGACCAGGCCATTCGAGGGGAGAACTGAATTTAGAAGAAACAGATTTGGAGTTGGGGGGAGAAGACAGTCTAGTTAATAAACCAAGTTTACAATGACTTTGAAAGAGTCAAGATGGTTTTAGTAACTGAGGATGTTTAAATCAGGACTGCTGACAGGAGTTAAGGTAGGATGTAAATTGGTGATTTAGGAACTGACATACAAGGAAAACCGGAAGAGGTATTCTAGAAGTAGGTGGATTACGGCAAAATGATTTAGAAGGTGGTATACGTGGTTGGTGTGGACTTCAAAGAAAGGGGACAATCTTTTTGTGAAGACTGTGGAACAATGGCTTGAGAATGATTCAAGGGATTAAGGTAAAGACTACTTCTTTGCCCTTTTGCAGTGAGTCTAAAAAGGAAAACAAAGAACAGATTAAGGATTTGTTTCAGATTTTAGATATAACAAAGACATGGAGGAAATGCTTCAGCACAGTATTGCTACTTAGTGGTATAGAAATGTTTCACAAGAAACACTTGACCCTAGATGGGCAGAAAATTAGCAAAAATTTGAGCCAATGGTTCATCAGCCTCTTCACAGCACAAATCCTAGAAACTAACACAATAAATACCATATGGCAAGCACTCAATATTGTTACTTATTTCATTGCTAAATTTTCTTTCTATAATTATCTCAATCCGATCCAGATTGGATTCCCTTACAAAGGACAGTTGGTATGTGGTAGCACACACACTCTACATCAAGAAGTGTGTGGCCATGCTTGATATTTTGCTCGTTACCCAGAATCTTGAATTCCCTGAGGGTTGGCATGAAGATTAAAAGAGATAATGCACATAGCAGGCACTCCAGTGATACTTCCATCCCTTTCCTTAAAAGCCCTATTCAAGGGAGGCTGCTTTCTACCTGATGGATAGCTGTATTACAAAGAAAATATCTAACATTTATTGAGTGCCTACTTGCTCTGACAAGTAGTAGGGTCAGGCAGTGCTTTATACTCATCATACCATTTAATGTTGCCAGCAGTCCCATGTAGGTACTATTATCCCTTTTTACGGATGAGGATGTTGAGGTTGAGGGATTAGGTTGCCAATAGTCACACAGCTAGGAAATGGTGGACCTAGGATTTGAGTTCCAGCAGCCTGACCTTGGGGCCTGAGGGGCACTTCTTATTCAGACAATAGGCTTTCAACTGGTGGTCATGGGCTACAAAGGTGTTAGATTCTGGTTCCCTCAGGCCTCAGATGGTGTGGCCTAGTTTAGGCAGAGCCCTCAGACCAGTGTTTTCCGGCCTTGAGCTGCCTCATTTGATTACTCTGGGGTATTATATAAACATTATCCTTTCCATTGTGCCTGATGAAAGAGGATGGCAGATAGAATTCTGCCCCAATTTCCCTGAGGACTGTTGGGAAAACAGTTAAAAAGAAAAACCCTAGGCTAGAATCACATCTTAACCAGAATTCAGAAGTATGTTCACTTTAAGACCTTTAATACTCAGTCTTTAAAAATGTGATTTCTAACTATTAAAAATTGATTCAAATATGCTTCATCCTCATAATTGAATACTATGCGGCCACTAAAAATATTTATAGAAATTAATCTTTTAATATATTGAGTGGGGAAAAGGCAGGTTACAAAGTGTTGTTATGTGGGATGATTCTATTTTTATAAACTGACTACAGACCATTTATTCCATGAAAATTCTGGAACCCCTACTTTGCTAGGAGATATGCCAGGTGCTTGAAATAGAGATTTAAAAAAAAAAGCACTTCCTGTACCAAAAAGATTGTGATGGCAGGCAAAGAAATAGCTCAGCAGTGCCCATAAAAGTGAAAAGGACATGCACTGGGGATGTGTGGAGGATGCTAGATGGGCACAGAGGTTGTGCATCATCTGGCTGGGGTGACAGGAAGAATTCTCTTTGGAGTCTGATCCCTTAGCTGAGTCTTGAAGGAGGTAAAAGTATGAGCAAAACACAGAAGTGACAGGCCACTATAAATATTATTGAGGCTTACATTAAGGTTATTTAACACAAGAAAGCTCCAGGAAAACTGAGAGAAGAAAAGTAATCTGTGGTGAGGTTTAAAATACTAAAGGGCAGTATAATAGAGCAAGGTCCTGAGGACAGAAACAAAATGGGAGTCTAGAATAAAACAGTGGAGGCGGGGGAAGGAATTGATTTTAAAAGCAGGGGATTTTTCTGTCTCAAGATTGAGGGAAGGAAGAACAAAGTGATACGTTAAGGTGGAAATAAGATCATGAGCCTGTCCATTGTGATCTCATTAATATTAATATTTTCAATAAGCTACAAAATTATGTAATTTTGGTAAAATAGCAAGGACTGGGGGAGTAGGACCTGATATCTGTAGGGTACCCTCTGTGTGCCAGAAATTTAACATATAAAATATTAATTAACCCTCAAAATCACCCTAAGAAGTTGTCATTAATCCCATTCAGTAGGTAAGAAAGTTGAGGTTCAGCAAGGCTCAAGGTTAATAGGTGCCAGAACAGGTATTAGAAGCCAGGTTGCTAAGTCTTTGCTACACCAAGTATGTGAGTGGTGGGGAGAGAACTGAAGCTTTATGAAGAGAAGAAAGTTTTAATCACTGTGGAGAATATGATAGCACGACCATAAAAAATTATTCTGCCATGAAATGTTAGACAACTTCATGGACTGAAGACAGTTTACAACATCTTATATCATGCAGGCAATTTTGGATTTTCTAAAGATGCTGCCAAAGCTGCAGCATTGCAGTAAAACTTCTTTATTTGGTTTTTGGTTCCAAAGACTTTAAAGCTTATTCATGTTGTAGCATATATCAGTACTTCATTCCTTTTATTGTGGAATAATATTGCATTGCATGGATGTAGCACATTTTGTTTATCCATTTATCAGCTGATGGACGTTTGGGATGTTTCCACTTTTTGGCTACTATGAATGATGCTGCTATGAACATTTGTGTACAAGTTTTTATGTAATCATGTTTTCATTTCTCTTGGTTATATACCAAAGAGTGGAATTGCTGGGTCATATGATGATTCTATGTTTAACATTTTGAGAAAATGCCTGTTTTCCAAATGTGGCTGCATAATATTTCTTTTAAAGCCACAACTTGGTTGTCTAGAAAGCTTTAGAAAGGCATTTTTCCTATACCTTATTAAGGGAACAGTTATGCAAAATGACTAGTATCTGGCAGCAAATTTTTGGATTACTTTGAGGATTCAGTTTCTTTTTACATTGTGGGGTGGTGGTGAAAAATTGAATATCTCTAAAAGCTTGCATGAGCAAGAGATTTACATGTATATATCCCCCCCCTTTTATTTAGGACCTAGCAGTGCCTGGCACATAGCAGGTGCTCAGGATATGTGTGGAACTGACCAGCAAGTAGGGAAGCAGAAGGAAGGACAAAAAATAACTCTAATTTTTTTCTCTAACTGGTATCCCTATTTCCTTGGTGTGCTTGGTGATAAAGATTTTAAATTTTCTCTCTGCCTTAAAAAAAAAAAGTGAAATGCACCAACAAATGTTACATATAAATACATAAGAAACAACTAAATCCAATTACATACACCATAGGGGGGTCATAAAGAAGAAATAAGACTCATCATTTGAGGAGATATGCTGGCCCAACTGAACATCTACCCCACTGAGATTTCTTTATGTTTGTTTTAGCTCAAGCTGGCCATAAGTAAACCTTAGTAGTATTCAAGAATATGTTATTAAAGAGTCTCTGGGAATGGCAATACGGTCTGTGAATTTGGATTCTATGAAGTAAAGATATAATCAGAATATCCTAGCCACCAGGAGAAAGAGAACAGCATGAAGATCGGGGCAGATGGCAAGATGCACATCAACATATTCCCCATCACCCAAAGGCAATCAGTGAAATATTCTGGTATACTTTCTTCCAGGTTTTTAACCTATACCATTCTAGGAGGGATTTAGGAGAAAATCTATATAAGCCTGAGTCCCCTTAGGCTACAGCTGTGTAGTGTTTTTCCTTCCGTGGTTGGATAGTCTTCAGGTGTTCACTTGCCTAGGCTATAGTACTGTTATTTAGACACTAATCTAGGTGTTGCTGTGAAGGTATTTTGCAGATGTGATTAAAGTTGATAATTAAATGACTTTTATCTGGGTGGACCTAATTCAAGGGGTTGAAAGGCCTTAAGAACAGATCTGAGGCTTCCTTGAAGAAGAAATTTCACCAGCGGGCAGCAGCTTCAGCCCCTTCTGCAGAGTTCCTCCCTGCCCTTCCTGATGGCCTGCCCTACAGGTATCTGGACTTGCCTACCCAGCCCCACAACTGTGGAATTCCTTGCAATAAAATTCTTTTATCTATCTATCTATCTTCTACTGGTTCTGCTGCTCTGGGTGAACCCTAATAATACACATGGGAAAGGAATACTATGACCACCGTTATTAAGCAAGCAGTGCCCCAGGATGCTGCATTTTTTGTGTGATTATATTATTAGTTTAAGAGAGAATAATTACCATGCCAGTCCTAAACCTTCCCTTATGGTATAATTCAGGCTCCCCTCTCCCCCCGCACAGTAAACTCCTGCAAAACCCCTTGGGGTTCCAGAAGTTATTTTAGTGGGCTGGGACCAATGTAAAAAATAACAAAAAGAAACAAAATAGCAATCAGTTTGCACTACATGTAGAGTAAATGCCATGGAAGCCTTGGTGAAGGTAAAAGCACTGGAGTTGACTTGATGAAGAGTCTTAATGCTTTTACCTAAACTGCTTCCCCCTCCTCACCCTGCCAAGTCCCCAGGGCATTTCCAGGCATCCAGAACTATGTTACCTAATGTTAAATTGGTAAACAGGAAAATTCCTCCCCCAGGCCAACTAGAGACACTCCCTAGAATTCCTAGGAAATGCTTCCATTTCAAAACTTTGAAAATTTTAACCTTCAGATGCTGGGTAAAGAACAAAAGCACAAAATATTATTTGGCTGTTGTGGTAAACTAGAAATAACAGGGCACAAGACTAGGACCAGTTTTTAGCCCAATCCTAAAATTTACATCTTATTGCATTTAGGGCTAGGTACAGAGAGGGGATAACACTTAAGTTTGGCAAGTTCCATAATATATGTATTTTGATTTTACATGAAACTAGAAAAGTTTATTAAATTACATTATATAACTGATATTTAAGTCTACTGAATAATGGTTCAAGGAAACGTGCAAATCTATTATTACCATAGTTAGATTTAATGTAATTTGTCAAGGTGATGAAATCAGTCACTTGAGTAACAGAATAAGTTACTGTCATATGGCATAAATAACTGCTTATTTTCTGTAATCACCTTTATGATATTAAGTAGCTTCATCCATAGTTACATTCATACTATTTTATTTTGTCCTATACTGACCTCTACCATAAGAAACGGAACATGATTTTCTTGTGGTGAATTTACAGTACAGTACTTACTTGAGTTCTCTACTGAGAACTATATTAATTCTGTCCTTTAATGGTCGATTCTTCTCTGGAATGGAGAACCAGGTTTTCCTACCCATAATCACCAAATTCTGTTTACCTGTAAAATCACACGCAAAAGATAAATATATTTTGGGAGTATACATATATATTTTTATATATTCATACATATATGCATAGATATGATTGTCGTAGGGACACCTAGTGGATCTGCTTTAAAAAATTAAAATTTAAAACAGCTTTATCAAAATTTACCATTTGTCATCCATTATCTACGTCTAGTAACTGTTATTTCCTTTGGCTTTAGCCAACTTATAACCAATATATAGTTTTCATCAACTGTAGTCATGTATATTATAGTAGTTAAGAGCAAAGATTCTGGGTTGAAGTGCTCAAATTGAATGTATTCTGTCATCTACTAGGCGAGTCATGTTTATCTCCTGTGTCTTATTTTCCTTATCTATAAAATGGAGATAAAGGTAGTTCCTACTTGTAGAGTTGTTGTGGCGATTGAAGACTTACAATACTCAGCATCTAATATGTACTGTAATAACTGATATAACAGTATTATTCATATTTGCATACTTTATACATTTAGTCATTTTTTAAAAGACAGCTGCTTAATATTCCATGCAATTAGCTTAAAACATTATCAATTGTGCCTCTGTGCATCTAGTTCAAGTATAACGCTTCTATAAAAACTATACACATGTAAAGCTTCCATTTTTGTTTAATTACTTAGGAGAAAAAAACCCTTGGGAGTCAGGTATCTGGATCAAAGGAACATACTCATTTCTATGATTCTTGATATGTTCTGATAGACTATCCAAAGGAGTGCATGTATGTTTTCTTTCTTTAATGTAGTTTTGTTTTATTACTTTTTAAAGAAATTTATTTATTTAATTTATTTTTGGCTGCGTTGGGTATTCGTTGCTGTGCGTGGGCTTTCTCTAGTCGCGGTGAGTGGGGGCTACTCTTTGTTGCAGTGCACAGGCTTCTCATTGCGGTGGCTTCTCTTGTTGTGGAGCACAGGCTCCAGGCGCATGGGCTTCAGTAGTTGTGGCTTGCGGGATTCAGTAGTTGTGCTTCGCAGGCTCTACAGCGCAGGCTCAGTAGTTGTGGCGCATGAGCTTAGTTGCTCCGTGGCATGTGGGATCTTCCCGGACCAGGGATCGAACCCGTGTCCCCTGCATTGGCAGGCGGATTCTTAACCACTGTGCCACCAGGGAAGTCCCTGTATCTGTTTTCTTAAAGAATCATCATTAGTTTGATTTTATTTAAACAAAAACACTAAATTTACAAACTGCAAGTTGTAAGACTAAGCATTTTTCAGGTTTTGCTTCACTACTCTTACCAAATATTACCTCCAAGTGTTGGAAAAAAATTTTTTCCTCCAAGAACAAACAAAAAACCCCCTGTAATTCAGAGCACCCTTATACAATATGCACTATATTTTCAAAGACAGAGTTTTACGTGTTCAATAAGGAGATATCAACTATTAAAGATAATGGAGCTAATAGGTGAGGAATTCTGATGAGGAATATGGCACAGACCTAACCTAACAACTAAGGTAGAGATGATGAGTGAAGGACATAGGGAGGCGTTTAAAAAAAAAAAAAAGCCAAGACATCCTTGGTACCCTTTCATTCATTTATCCAAGTAATACTATATTTACTGAAAACCAGCGAACAGGTCAGGCATGGGATGCTCTTCCTATTAGCAGGCCATACTTGGGATTCATGTCACAATTCTGTAGTTGTGCTTCATTCACATGGTTCATGTCAATTTTTTAGCTTCAAGCTTTTGCCATCATGTCTCCAACTAGTGACTCAAGGGCCAAATTGAAGTACGTTTTATCTGTCCTGTTATAGTTATGCTGCATCTGCTCCTTTCTGATTTACTGTTTCCCTGTTTACTCTGCTATTCCTCCTCTAATGAATAAACACACATGTCTCTTAGGTTTTTTCTCCCTCATGCCCACATTCTTATCCTTGGTTATCCTCTTCTCTCCAGTGGCTCAATTCATCTAGTTCCCCGTGCCTGAAATTGTCCCGGATATACTACAAGCACTTTAAAATCATCATCATTACAGCTGCACACTATTCCCCACTCCTTTATTTTCCATGTCACCCAGACTCTCAAACTGAAAATCTGAGAGTTCATCTTTGATGCCTTCCTGCATCACCTTTAACTTTCTAATCTCCAAATTGAGTATCTTGTAACCGCTTTTTGGACTTTTGTCCTCTCCATTGCCATTCAGGCACTATCATCTCTTCCAGCAGCTATTTCAAAGGCCTGTTCTGGTTTCCTTTGCCAGCGCTAACCTCCACAGAAGCCTCTACCTAGCTTCCAATTTTGACCAATACCTGAGTTGTACGCACGCTCACATAAAATTTCAAAGAAATTAAAAAAAAAATGTTTAATGAATCTTGGGAACTGCATCCTCATTTATGTTAGGACAAAAGGTCCCAGACTAACATGAAAAACTTTTAATTTAAGTAAAATTTGCACTGGTAAGCTTCCTTAGGCAAGACCCTTCGCAAATTTGAATCACTTAAAAATCCCACATTACCTTCTACTGAAGAGGTTGTAGTCATTCTTTGGAAATACCTGTATTCATTCCTACAAGTTAGAGAAACACATGGAGTTACTCAGAATGGGATCCCGTGGGCTTCAGCTCTAACGCTCCCGACAAACGGTGAGCTGAGGGGACCTCCAGGACTGGGACTTTGCTCTGGGGTAGGACGCGGGGGGAAAAGGCCTAGCGGGGCAGCTGGAGCGGGACGGAAATCAGTAACTAGCCGCCAGGCTCCTGACGCGGAAGGAAGTCTAAGCCTACCTCCCGCCAACTCAGGTCACGAGTCCGACCCCTTCTTTTCGCAGCGTCGACCCGGCCCGGCCCAGGTGCCCCGATTAAGCTCCGATCCAACACAATCGACCCACCTCCGGCCCAGCAGGTACCTGAGCGGGGGCCAGGGCAGATCCCCGTTCTTGCCGATGCCCATGTTCTGGGACACAGCGACAATGCAGTTTAGCGGACGAACCATGATAGCAGCAGAAAACACTTCCAAGATAGCACGTCACACTGACCACGGGGATTACCCGCCAGCTTGGCGCGAAATTTTGGCCACCCCGCCCCCTCAGTCCTATTTTTGCAGGCGAGACCCCGCCCTCGTCCCGCCCCCCGCCCCGGCGCACTGCAGGGTTGCGACGTGCTCGCGCCCGCAGACGCCCTGGGAACGGCGGCCGCGGGCTCGCGCTCCCAGCTCGACCTGCTGCCGGGCTGTGGCTGCGTGCTCCGCGATGTCGCGCCGGAAGCCGGTCTCTGGTGGCGCCGCTCCCGCCGGCCCAGGCCCTGCAAGGCAGGCGGTTTTGAGCAGATTCTTCCAGTTTACGGGAAGCCTGAAATCCACCTCCTCCGCAACGGGTACAGCCGAGAAGGCGGATCCTGACTCTGACTCCGCAGCGCCCCTAGCGGCCACTCTCCCGCCTCAGTTGCCGCCACACGTGGTGGGTTCGGTCCAGGGCGGGGCGGGGCCATCGGTGAGTGGGCGCGACCATACGGCCGGGGGCGGTGCTTGTGGGTGGAGCTGGACGAGGCGGGGACTGTGCGCGAGAATATGCGAGATGGCTGGGCCAGGCGGGAAAGGGGCGGGGCTCAAGAAGGAGAAAGAGGGAAGAGGCAGGGCAGCATCCGTCCTAGGAGCAGTTCAGACATTTTAGGGTAATATTACACTTGGGGTAATAGATTTGAGGCTAAGGTCACACCGGCTCTTAATGGCAGACCGCTCATTCTGATGCGGTTAGAGTCAAAGGATACATATTTTAATCTCCATTCTCTCCCCTCCCCCCCGTTTTTTTTCCTGGATTGAGGGTTGAAGAGGAGCATTATTTATTATTTGTATGTGTTTGGTTAGCTGACTAGACGAAAACTGCCGTTAAATCTCTAGTTTTTAAGGCTGCAACAGCCTTGCTTAGTATTTCAAGCGTTTACGGGTCAAAGTCATGTGCAGTTCCCTGGTGACTGTACCCCTTGTAGTTCAGGTTATAAAGTCTGATACACAATTTGGGTGGATAAAGTTTCTTAAGATGATACAGATGTGATGGCTAGTTGTTGTATGCTTCCTGTTGCTTCAAAATCTTGTTCCCTTCATTTATGTTTCTTCCATAGATGATTGTTCCTCTCCTGTCTTTGTTTTTTGACCATAGCCTATAGTTTCATGAATTCACCAAGATTTTATTTTATGCCTACCATTTAGAGGTTATTTGGTGAAGGACTTAAGTTTTTGACAGGTTTTCTGCCAGCATATAGTCCATAATCTTGTGGCATTTTCAGTGGTGAACATAAATCAAGTTTGAATGTGAAACAGTTAAATGACAATTAACATTTCAAAAATGATACTGTTTTAATTATCTGTCTAAATTCAACTTTTCTAAATATTAGGTTTTTTTCTTAAAGGTATTCTATTTAACATAGGTAAGTAGGGTGATTCATAATCTGAGATAGGGGAAGACTGATCGAGTGAAGAAAAGTAGCAGCCTTGGTTCTAATTCTAGGAGGGCTTGAGGTGCTGAGGCTCATGACTTGCCAGTCTCCACCTTGTCTTTGAAGATGGTAAAACAGTTCACCCATGACTCTAAACAGATGATTCTATGAAGGGTGGATGGCAAGAACTTTGCTGTCATTCAGAAGTAAGGTTTAAATTATTTTGCATACATCAAGTTTTGAGATTAGAGATAATATCATTTTCTAACATAGGTTGCAGAAATCGATAGGAGTAAGAAGAGACCACTGGAGAGTGATGGGCCTGTTAAAAAGAAAGCAAAGAAAGTCCAAGAAAAGGAAGAAGGAAGTGATTCAGTAATGTCTGGGAACGCTGGTGAGTTCTGGGGCAATTTTTCTTCATTCTTACAAGTAATGACTCTGATATTCTCACATTCTCCTGAGGGCAGAGGAGACTGTTGGAGTATTGGGCCATTTTTTCCTTTGTGGAGAAAGGTCTCCATTGTGCTTGAGTAGACTAGCCCCTTCATAAGGGGTGGTGTGGGTAAGAGGTTGGGGGAGTGGAGGTAAGAGATGGAGTTCTGCAATTTGGCTGTAGTTCTCCCAATTTTCTCTCTTATTCCCTCTAGCAAATTTTTGTCTTGATTATAAAAGTAAAACGTTCTTGTTATAAAAATTTCAAACAATACAGAAATGTAGAAGGTGGACAGTAAAAGACCTCATAATCTCTCCCTTTCAGTAAGGGCTACTGCTAATTTTTGGGGGTGCTGTACATTCTTCCAGGTTTTTCTGTTTATACACATCTATATGTACTCAAATAGACCCCAAAATAAGTTAACTAATAATAATATTTTATAAATTATATTATACTATATATACTAATTTGCAACTGGTTTTTTCCACTTAGCAGAACATTTTGAACAATTTTCAATGTCAGGACATGTAGATCTACCCTGTCCTTTTTAATCATGGAGCTGCTTTTTCTGTATGCTAAAGGGTTTTGGGTAAAACCACTATTCCTGAGCTGTTGGACTTCTAGGGGAGGTATTGGATACAGATGGTTGAGCAGATTTTTCTCTAGTTTTTGGCCTCAGACAATTTGTGATAGGGGAGGACAGAAAATGCTTCTTTCTTCATTATCCCCAGGAATTTAGGTAAAGAAAACGAGACAAAACCAAAAAAAAAAAAAAAAAAAGTTTCTATTTAGTGGATCAAGAGGTAAAGTTTGGATTTAGGGTTAACATGAAAGCCTTAGTATGAAATAACTATAGAAATGGAGACGTATGGTTAAAGAGAAGGATAAATCTGATGATACCCTTTTTCTCCTCCTACCTGAAGGGGCCATGGCGAGAGGCATGACTTGACAGAATTTGCATTTTCTAGGGTTTCATTACTCTACATAGATCTGATCTATTCAGTTTTTCAGTAAATTCGTCAAGCTGTTAATGAACCCTCTGTTTGCCTGCCATTGCTGTACAGGTTTTTGTAGTTCTTTTATTCTTCCAAACAACCCTTGCTGTCCTCCAGTGATAGGTGAGGTTGAGGGTTACCACACTTAAGTAACTTTTCCAGGCACCCAGGGGAGCTGAGGTGGAAAAGGGGCAACAGACTTGGAATGTTTTGAAATAAGACCTTTGCTACTTGGTAAAAATCACACTCAGGAAGAAGAAAGAGCTTTCCCCAGTCGAACGCTGGGTGATTGCTCCACCTCGGGTTTTTTTTTTTTTTTTTTAAATAACAGATTATTAAGATATAATCACATGTTATACAATTCACCCTTTACCATGTACAATTCAATGACTTTCAGTATATTCACAGAATTGTGCAGCCCTCATTAAGTCAATTTTAGAGCATTTTCATCACCCTCAAAGGAAACTCAGTACCCAATAGCAGTCACTTCCCATTTTCCCCAAGCAGCGCCCCCCTCACCGACCTAAGCAGCCACGAATCTATTTTCTGTCTATAGATTTGTCTATTCTGAACATGTCATATAAATAGAATCATACAGTATGTGGCCTTTTTGTCTGATTTCTTTCACTTAGCCTAATGTTTCTAAGGTTCATCCATGTTGTAGCATGCATCAGTACCTCCTTCCTTTCAAAAGTTGTTTTGATTTGATTTCTTTTTATTGTGGTAAAGTACACAGAACATAAAATTTTCATCTTAACCATTTTTAAGTGTACAGTTCAATTAAGTGCATTCATAATTTTGTACAACCATTACCTCCATCCATCTCTAGAATTCTTTTTGTCTTGCAGAATTGAAACTCTATAGCCATTAAATAATAGCTCCACATTCCCTCCTCCCCCAGTCCCTGGCCATCAACATTCTACTTTCCATGATTTTGAGTACTCTAAATTACATCATTCCTTTTTATTGTTGAATAATATGCCATTATATGGATCCACTTCAGTTCTTAATTCTTCAATTTATAAGCTCATTTTTATACCTAGGATCCACAGGGGAAGGAAGCTTTTATACTCACAAGGAAACTTGATACATTTGAAAAGTGATTTAAATACGTGTTTTGAAAACAAATTGAGTAATAATAAAAAGGTAAAACATACATTTGAAAAGAAATTCAAATATATATCTCTAAAAGAAGAGAAGTCACAGGAAACTAGGTAAAGTATATATTAGAAAAGTCCTATATTTAAGAAGAAAGGGAGTCATAGTATTCCTTGAAAGGTTCTTAACCTTTAACATTTGTGACATCAAGGTGTTTTTGGTGTTTTTTAATTATGGTGTTGATTTCCCTAATATGTCTTTTTTCCTCTGGCTGCTTTTACGATTTTGTATTTATCACTCGTTTGCCCACATTTGATTTTTTTTTTTTTAACATCTTTATTGGGGTATAATTGCTTTACAATGGTGTGTTAGTTTCTGCTTTATAACAAAGTGAATCAGTTATACATATACATATGTTCCCATATCTCTTCCCTCTTGCATCTTCCTCCCTCCCACCCTCCCAATCCCAGCCCTCCAGGCAGTCACAAAGCACCGAGCTGATCTCCCTGTGCCATGCGGCTGCTTCCCACTAGCTATCTACCTTACGTTTGGTAGTGTATATATGTCCATGCCTCTCTCTCGCTTTGTCACAGCTCACCCTTCCCCCTCCCCATATCCTCAAGTCCATTCTCCAGTAGGTCTGTGTCTTTATTCCTGTCTTACCCCTAGGTTCTTCATGACATTTTTTTCCCTTAAATTCCATATATATGTGTTAGCATACGGTGTTTGTCTTTCTCTTTCTGACTTACTTCACTTTGTATGACAGACTCTGAGTCTATCCACCTCATTACAAATAGCTCAATTTCGTTTCTTTTTATGGCTGAGTAATATTCCATTGTATATATGTGCCACATCTTCTTTATCCATTCATCTGATGATGGGCATTTAGGTTGTTTCCATCTCCGGGCTATTGTAAATAGAGCTGAAATGAACATTTTGGTACATGACTCTTTTTGAATTATGGTTTTCTCAGGGTATATGCCCAGTAGTGGGATTGCTGGGTCGTATGGTAGTTCTATTTGTAGTTTTTTAAGGAACCTCCATCCTGTTCTCCATAGTGGCTGTACCAATTCACATTCCCACCAGCAGTGCAGGAGTGTTCCCTTTTCTCCACACCCTCTCCAGCATTTATTGTTTCTAGATTTTTTGATGATGGCCATTCTGACTGGTGTGAGATGATATCTCATTGTAGTTTTGATTTGCATTTCTCTAATGATTCGTGATGTTGAGCATTCTTTCATGTGTTTGTTGGCAATCTGTATATCTTCTTTGGAGAAATGTCTAGGTCTTCTGCCCATTTTTGGATTGGGTTGTTTGTTTTTTTGTTATTGAGCTGCATGAGCTGCTTGTAAATTTTGGAAATTAATCCTTTGTCAGTTGCTTCATTTGCAAATATTTTCTCCCATTCTGAGGGTTGTCTTTTGGTCTTGTTTATGGTTTCCTTTGCTTTGCAAAAGCTTTGAAGTTTCATTAGGTCCCATTTGCCACATTTGATTTTGATGAGCCTTAGTCTAGTATTTAAAAAAATTCTTATTTCTTCATAAATCTTTATCCTGTTTGGAGTTCATTTAAAGCTTCTTGGGTTCCATCAGTTTATAGTTTTCATCAAATTTGGAAGAATTTTTTGGCCACTTTTTTCTCAAAATTTTTTTCTGTCTCTTCCCTTTCTCTTCTTCTGAGAGTTTATTAATAGGGATGCTAGATTACTTAACATTATCCCTCAAATAAGGAAGCTCTTTTCATTTATTTTCCAGTATTATTTCCCCTTCTGCTTCATTTTGGATTGATTCTCCTGCTGTATTTTCAAGTTCAGTGATATTTTTTTCCAGTAGTATCTAATATGATATAAATTTAATTCAGTGAAATGTTCAGTTCAGATATTGTATATTTCATCTCTAGAAGTTCTGTATTGTTCTTTTTAAAAAACATCCCATTTTTCTATGTGAATTGTATTTCAGTAAAGCTGTTACCAAACAAAAACCTTCCATTCTGCTCCTCTTTATTTTTTCCTTTTCATTTTTCATTATATGGAACATGTTTATAATATGTGTTTTCATGTCCTTATATGCTAATTCTGTCATCTCTATCATTTCTGGTTTGGTACACCTTGACTGATTTTTCTACTTTTTGCATGTTTAGTAATTAATTATTTGGATTGTGTTTTGTATTTTTGTTTTTTAAATTTATTTATTTTTGGCTGCGTTGGGTCTTCATTGCTGCGTGTGGGCGCGGGGGCTACTCTTCCTTGCTGTGTGTGTGCTTCTCATTGCGGTGGCTTCTCTTGTTGCAAAGCACGGGCTCTGGGCACGTGGGCTTCAGTAGTTGTGGTGTGTGGGCTCAGTAGTTGTGACTCACGGGCTCTAGAACGCAGGCTCAGTAGTTGTGGTGCACGGGCTTCGTTGCTTCACAGCATGTGGGATCTTCCTGGACCAGGGATGGAACCCCTGTGCCCTGCATCGGCAGGTGGACTCCCAACCACTGCGCCACCAGGGAAGTCCTGATAATAAGTATTTTGAACTTTGTGTTGTCGTGTGCTGGGATTTGTGTTTCTTTAAAGAATGTTGAATTTTGTTCTGGCAAGTAGTTAAATTCCTTGTGGATCAGTTTGATCTTTTTAGGGATTGTTTTTAAGCTTTGGAAGAGAAGGTCTAGAGTAGCCCCGTTCTTAAGCCCTGACTTTTCTAGAGTTGGGAAAGGATGGATAGTTGCAATAGCACACCATTATATAGTATTTACACCATAAAGAGACAATACATGTTAATAATCTTTAGATTATAGACAATAGTAAAATGTAATAAAAGTTTTAGGAAGCAATGAGGCCTGAGTATTTATTACCTTTGTTTTTTGTTTGTTTTAAGTAGATAATTGGGGTAGGATTTTTTATTAATTAATTATTATTATTATTTATTTTTGCTGTGTTGGGTCTTCGTTTCTGTGCGAGGGCTTTCTCTAGTTGTGGTGAGCGGGGGCCACTCTTCATCGCGGTGCGCGGGCCTTTCACTATCACGGCCTCTCTTGTTGCGGAGCACAGGCTCCAAACGCGCAGGCTCAGTATCTGTGGCTCACGGGCCTAGCTGTTCTGCAGCAGCATGTGGGATCCTCCCAGACCAGGGCTTGAACCAGTGTCCCCAGCATTAGCAAGCAGATTCTCAACCACTGCACCACCAGGGAAGCCCTCTGTTACCTTTGTTTTTAATGTAATTCATTTAATTGTAAGTTTATATACTGTAACATAATAGCTGTGTTTTACAACTGGCTCACAAAGTTCTTGAAGATTTCACTTACCAGTATGAGCTGGCTCCCTTGTCTCTCTGTGTGGGCTAATTTTAGCTTCCTCATAGCAGTGGTGGCTGGTTTCCAAGAATGAGTATCTGTGAGAGAGAGCCAGACGGAAGCTGTATTGTCTTTCACAGTCTAGCTTTGGAAGTTATATAGTGTCACTTCTGCCATACTCTGTTGGTTGAATTAGTTACAAAGGCCTGTGTGGGTTCAAGGGGAAGGAACATGGATTCCACCTTTCAGTGCAGGAGTGTCAGCATCACATAGGAAAAACATATGGGTGGAATATATATATGTCTGGCTACGTTTGGTAAATAAAATCTCCCCAGATTCAGACTTGACTTTTTGTTATTATTCTTACTTTAATTACAGATAAACAGTGTAGAACTCTGTCTCAAATGCATTTTGATAAATACAAATATTCATTATCTTAATACTATATAAATGTGGACTTTCCAAAATCAATTAAAGATATTATAAAATATAGCCAGAGTATATAAAAATAAGATACAATTTTTTAAAAAGACCCGGGAAATGTATCAGATATTATACCTTTAAACCATATGCAGGAAGTTCAAATTGAAATCTGACTTAAATTCATTTTTTCCAGTTTACCCTAGACCATTTTATAAAAGACATCGATTAATATTTATAATTATTACACACTGCAATTAATATCCTAACATAAAGCTGCTTAGTTATTTAAAATATTTTTTTAATTGACGTATAGTTGATTTACAATGTTGTGTTAGATTCCGGTGTACAGCAAAGTGATTCAGTCAGACATATATATATTTTTTTTTGGATTTTTTTCCCTTATAGGTTATTACAAAATATTGAGTATAGTTCCCTTGCTATACAGTAGGTCCTCATTGTTTATCTGTTTTATATATAGTAGTTTGTATCTGCTAATCCCAAACTCCTAATTTATCCACACCGTGGCCCCCCCACCCCTGGCCTTTCCCCTTTGGTAACCATAAGTTTGTTTTCTAACACTGTGAATCTGTTTCTGTTTTTGTAAATAAGTTCATTTGTATCACATTTTAGATTCCACATATAAGTGATATCATATGATAAAAGATTTTGTCTGACTTACTTCACTTAGTATGATAATCTCTAGCTCCATCCATGTTGCTGCTAATGGCATTCTTTTTTTTTTTTTTTTATGGCTGAGTATAAAGCTACTTAGTTTTAGTGAAAAAATCAAAATTTTTCATGGAATCAAATATGCCATTCCCCAAATTCCCATTTTTGCATTCTGTAATGACTGCCTATTATACCGGGTAAAAAATTTTATCCAGCAAACTTTCCATTTTCATTTTATGCTCTTAAAAAAAGAATCACCTTTTGACGTTTAAAACAACATGCCCCAATTTGGAATGAATATTTAAAAACAAAGGCACTAAGATTAAAAAATAAATCTTTTAAAAGAAGAAGTTCTGCCCTTTACCTGGGTTTCTGTTGTTAGACAAGATTTGAAACTGCCTCTTAAATCTATTTATTTTTCTTTTTAAGACTCTCCTCCTTGACTTGTGTCTGATTTTTATCTGCCTAAGCTTAAATATCTTCTTTTGAGCTTAAACCCTCGAAAACATTGGGTGTAATTTATCTTCCCAAAAGAGAATTCTTGAGACCCTGAGATCTATGAACATGGATTTGTTGATGTTTTTAATTCATTATAGATGTTTAACACATGTAGAGAATCATAAGCTTGATAAATTTCACAAACTGAAGTCACCTATATAACCATCACTTAGATCAAGAAACTATATTACTAGGACCCCCGGAAACCTCTCTGTGCTCCCTCCCACTGGCAACCCCTTCCCCCCACCAAGGATAACCACTATCCTGACTTCAGTATAGATTGGTTTTGCCTGAACATTGTGTTTAATTCAACTGATTTAAAATATGTTTGTAATATTCCAGAGGTTTTTCTTTTTTTCCTTTTTTTAAGATGAATTATTTTATCTGTAAAACAGATTCTTATACAGATTAAAAAAAATCTGTTTATAGTGGCACATATTTTTATTTCAGCATCTACTCTGCTTCCTTCTAGATTAAAATTCTTTATTTAAAATATGATAATTCTTCTACCTCCTTGATCCTTCATAACCTAGGCCTAGAGGAGGAAGCCTGAGTAGAGAAAGTAACTATTATGTATTTACATTTTATGGTACACAAAAAATTAAAGCTCAAACAGTGAAGGTGTTAATTCAGTGAAAGATTTTTACTGAGAAGTTTTTGGCCTATTTAACGTGTTGGGACAGCAACCGATGGCCTTATTTCTAGGGTATATCCTCTTAAGGGCTCAGAGACTTTAGTGATAATGCTGGCAAGTCTTAATCTCATATTGTGGCAATTTGATAGTTCATTTCATGGCATCTTCAGAAAAGGAAATAGTATAAGTGAGGTTTTAAGTATAGGAGCAGAATATGGAGGTTGTTAAGGTTTATTGGGGTACTGTTAAACTAAAACAGGAGAACAGCCAATTATTTTACCAGCAAAATGGATTTATCTGGGAGCAGGTAAGAACTGCAATTTAGGACATGCAACTATGGCAAACCACATGCAAGTTCAGCAAGGCAAAGGAGAGGAAACTCTTTTATAGAGGAGAAGAGGAATTTGGGAGGGTCATTGGAGGAAACTGGGAGTTCAAAGTATAGTGGCTTTTCTTTGGCTGAGTTGTGACAGTCTCTCATTGGTTGTACTGTTGCCAGGCAAGGAGAAAATCTTCCTCCTGCTGGTGGTAGTAAGCTAGTGTCACTTCTATAGGGGATGCAAGGTAAGTCTCTTCCTGTTGGGATCTGTATTGATGCTGGGTAGTATGTCCAGGAGAGCTCTCCCTGCTGGCCTCCCAACTCCATTTTAGGAGGTTTCCCTTTTAATTGTCATAGTACTCAGTTTTCCATGAGCCAGGTTTTGCACAGTAGTTACAGTCTTCCTCAAGGCCTAATTGAGGGACTGGTGCCTATATCTGTGTCCCTTCTCAGACATGAGGGTTTCGTAGCTCTTGGGGGCTTTGCACTTGAGAAGCCTTCCAATTTAGTTTTTTTCATTGAGGGCTTTATGAGGTGTTAGAATCTCTCTTAGGTATCTGTGAGGAAGGCAATGAAAGATTTTGGTTTTCCTCTGTAAGCTTCATTCTTCCCACAGATAACATGTTCATATTTCCCCCTGGTTTTCTTTTAGATGGCTCAAGATTTGATGGTCCTAGGAGCATTAAGAAAAAATTGTAATTTTGGGTAATCGCTTGTGTACCAGTTCTTTCTCTTATTTTAGAGTTCAGGAATCATAATGGCTTGATAGAAATGAACAAGTGTGGGACACCTTCTTTCCTAACTCTTGAGCTGTGGTGCACTCGTAGAAAGTCATTGTAGCCTAAGGATGAAAGATGGCTACACAGAAAAAGGAGAGAAAAAACTTTAAGAGATGTGGAAGGGTAGCAGAGAGGTTGTACAGAAGCATGGGCTCAATCCAGGATCTTTCTGAACCGACAAAAACCTTTCTGTATTGAGCATAACTCAAGGATGGAGCTTCAAGGTGGAATCTTCCTTGGCAGTGGTGAGAGTAGGGTAGGGTAGGGAAGGATGGTAAGGAGGAGGGCAAGAAACTGAGCAATCAAGGACTCTTACCACATGCACGCTAAGTCCTTGCTGCACATCCAGCTGAGCAAACCCTGAAGTTTGTGGAAATAAGGCCTAGACATGGAATTTTTTGAAATATGAACTTTACTGTTTACTTAAAAAAATAAATAATGGGAAGAAAAGAGCAGAGCGTTCACTAGCTAGAAGAGTCTCTGGCTACTTCACCTTAGTTTTTAACACTTCAGTTTTAGATATTCTTTTTTCACATGAGTGCAATTCTGAGACTTATACCCCACTCCCATCACGGGAAAGTTTTTTTGAATCGATAGGGGGAAGTCCTTATATAATATAAAAACTTACACTATATGTTTGAAGAGAGATTCAAGTATACATCCTGAAAAGGGGAGAATAACAGTAAACAAGATGAATATATACATTTGAAAAGAGATTTCAAATATACATTTTTCTAGCTACAAGGTTAACAGGAGACAGGATAAAGTATAGATCTAAAAAGAGGTTTGCATATTAATATGAAAATATTTAAACTTTTAGAAATGAACAAAACCCAACTCTTGCCCTCAGAGTGTTTTTGCTTTAATGGGAAAGTAAGAGATAATAAATGCAGTCCCAGTTTCTTTATATTAAATAATAATTACCTAATAGTATTGCTCTAAAGGGTGAAAAGATGTATTCTGGCATATAGTAGATACCCAGTACATGATAGTTTCCCTTATTTTATGGGTTGCTTGCTTATTAATAACTGCTAATTGGCAGAGTGTGATAAGTGCTGTAGAGAGATGCGATCTTGTTATAGGAACATAGAGAAAGAAAAGATGACTTTAAACTGGGAGAATTAGCAGAATTTCATGAAAAAGTAGTTTTGAGATGGGTCTGGACGAAGTGAGTACAATTTGCCATGTGGAAATTGGGGTCAAGGGCATTCTGGGGAGAAAGAATAGCATGAGCAAAGCTGTGGAGGCAGGAAGGCACATGTCCTGGGGGTGGTTTCCTTGGTGAATTCCTGGTGTCAGTATCTTTAGGTCTTTCCCATGGAGCTGGTCAGTTTCCCCAGTCCAGAGTCTTGTGAGCTCCTGCCTGGAGAGAGAACTCTGGCTGCCTGTGTTCTGGGAGCTGGTGAGAAGAGGCTGGTTTCTCCACATACAGTAAGCCTGTATTCCCATCATTCTTATGGCTCAGGCACAGTACTGCGTCTCACCTGTGCCTGTGTTGCCTTTTCCAGAGAAATCTCCAGTCTTCTTCTGAGGTAGAAGGAGGACAGTTACCCTTGAGTTTGGAGTGGGGTAGGGGTCTAGGGATTAAATTGTTTTGAACCAGTTCTGTTTATTTTAGAACCTCCCTTTTTTCCATTTCCAGAGCTACTGGTACCCTGATTCTTGAGACATTTAATAAGCATTTTGTGTTCTAAGTAGGATTAGTTCCTGGTTTTATATATTACTGATTTAGGATTTAGCTTTCAGGTATGCTAAATTGGTTATTGCTTATCCATTTATCCTTCTAGCTTCAGATATTTTGTTTGCAGTTGTCACCTCTTCTTTTCTGTCTGCCCTGTTGTAGTTTTTTTTTTTTTTGAATCCTTTTCCCCCTTTTATTTTTTATTTATTTATTTATTTATTTTGCTGTATGTGGGCCTCACTGTTGTGGCCTCTCCCGTTGCGGAGCACGGGCTCCGGACGCGCAGGCTCAGCGGCCATGGCTCACGGGCCCAGCTGCTCCGCGGCATGTGGGATCTTCCTGGACCGGGGCATGAACCCGTGTCCCCTGCATTAGCAGGCGGACTCTCAACCACTGCGCCACCAGGGAAGCCCCTGTTGTAGTTTTTAATGGGGTTTCAGGACCAAGTGAAATTAGATCTATGTTTCAATATGCCATCTTCACCCTGAACCCGAGGTTTCTTTATTTCCTTATCACAGTATAGTTAGATTCATTGCTTTAGTGAGAAGCTCCCTCTTTAAAAATCCTATGCTAATTATGAATTGACATAATGAGATAAAATACTATTGTTATATTTTCTTCTGACTTGCTAAGAGCCAAAGAAACATCTGAGGACCAGGATTGTTTTAAAGTCTCTGGAAAAATTGAAAGAATTCTGCTGCGATTCTGCCCTTCCTCAAAATAGAGTCCAGACAGAGTCTCTTCAGAAGAGATTTGCAGTTCTGCCAAAATGTACTGATTTTGATGATATCGATCTTCTACGTGCAAAGAATGCAGTTTCTTCTGAAGATTCCAAATCTCAAACTAGTCAAAAGGTATGTAACTCTTATATAGATGAATATCCAGTTACTTAGAACTGTAGGTTCTCACGTGCCATTAGGTTTGTGGGTTCACTCAGGGCACTGGTTCCCAAACTTGGCTGATCATCCAAATGAGCTGAGGGAGCTTTTGCTTTTTAGTTTTTTGTTTTTAAATTCCTGGAGATTGTGATTTACTATGTATTAAGGCAGGATGAATTAGTTTTATTAAAACAACAGAAAACCAAGAAAACCTCCCAGCAGATTCTGATATACAGCCTGGATTAGGAGCCACTGACTTGGGGGGATTCTTTATTAATAATTAATACAAGCACAGTTTCTTATAGTCCTCCTTATAGTTTCCATGATTAGTCTGGAAAATCACAGTGAATAATTTGTAGAGATGTTTTGAGGTTTTTAGTTGAAAGCTTGGCTGATATAATAAATTCAGAGTTTAACCAAACGTATATGGCTTCCTTACTTCTTCCACTGTTCGGTGATTATTAGTATTTTTCACCATTGCAAAATCAGGGAATTTAACTCTTGATCCATCATTGAAATCTATTATAAATCAGAATTAGTGGTTCTCAGCCCAGCTTTAAATTAGAATCACCTTACTGTCATAATTTTGTATGGTGACAGTTAGTTACTGGACTTATGATCACTTCATAATGTATTTGACTATCAGATCACTATGTTGTACACCTGAAACTAACGTAATATTGTATGTCAACTATACGTCAATAAAATAAAATACCGATAGTAAGAACCCTTCTTCAGAATCATGTTTAGTTAGTTTTCATGAAAAACTGGGCATGGATATCGTTTAAAAGCTCTCATTTTAATGTGTAGCCATGATCGAAAACCATGGAGTTAGAGAACTAGTTCTTTACTTTTTTTTATGAGTCATTTAAATCTAATGAAAACTATGGATTTGTTACTCAGAAAAATACTCAGACCAACACAATTTTGTATCTAATTTTCAGAAGTTCACACTCCTTCCCACAAAGTCCAGATTCATGAACTCCTCCTTCAGCCAGGCCGTAAGATCCATTGACTTATTTTACATCATCAGAAAAAAAGTTGCTTTGTTTTCATTTTTAATCTTTTTTTAGTACTTAGAAGCAGTTCACCTGAGTGTAGTGGTCATAAAGTATAGAGGTCAAAAAGTTTGTCTGTGTATGTTCACTTTATTAATTGGAGAATTTATCCTAGGGTCTCATGAGATTTACTGTTGGTTTATACATAAAATGACCAACTTGGCATTTCTGATTCACAGCACATTAGAAGTAACCAGTTAGAAGGGACACCGAGAAATAGGTCCTGAAAGTCCCATTTTATTATTCTCATCATCCTCAATTGTCAAGACAAAGTTAAATTGAGTTCAGAATGCTGTCTCTGGGAATATGAAAAAGAGTATATCTGAGAAATATTTTCACCCAAATGGTGGGGGAAAAAAGTTGCTTAATACTCAAGTATTCAGATTGACTTGTTTATTCATATCCCGTATGCTTAAAACTATTTGCTGGATTCCTACTTTCATTCCCTATATGAATAAGGTATAAAGTAAGAACTTTCTTTTTCCAGGAAATATATTTTTTTAAGTATTCATTAAGTTTTGCAATATGTGGTTTTCTTGAATTTTAGATAACAGTCATGGAAACGAAGTAGAAAATCCATCATAATTAAAAGCAAATGCATTCTCCAACCTGGTATATTGACCCACTTTTCTCCTGCCCTACCTGTCCATACCTTACCAGATCTCATTGCTGATCTTTGGAGGTTTGCTTGGCTTCGCTATTCAGATAAACTGTGTCTCTACCTGCTATTCCAGCTAAGCTGAATTTTTTAAACCTTTAGCAACTGCAACTGTAAAGAACGTGTTTCTGGGCTTTCCTTGGACTGCGGTCCCCTCCCTGGGCCATATAAGACATTTCTCTTTCTCTCTTCTCTGCCTCTGCTGGTCACTAGTCTTTTAGGCCATATTTTTAATCTCAGGGGTAGCTGGTAAGTTTTTAGATGTTGGCAGTGACCCAGTGACAGTTAATTAGAAGCTGGATTTATCCTTTTGACAAAAATAATCAATAGTCAATCTAAGAAAGAAGTGAAAAATTTTATTTGAGCCAACCTGAGGATTATAACCCAGGAGGTAGTCTCTCAGAGAGCTCTGAGAACTGTTCCAAAGAAGTAAAGGGCGGGGAGGCCAGCATATGTGTGATTTTGGTAAAGGGGGTATGTGCACTCAAGCACACATCTCGGTAGAAGGTTGCTGCTAGTCACAAGGAACAGACATCTTAGTTAATGATTTTAGTGCTTTTCTAAGTATGGGATGATGCAAGAATCCAGGTTTATAAAAAAATTTCTCCTGAAAATATCTAACTATCTGAGGGCAAGTTTCACAAAGAGCCTCATCCTGATCTTCCTGAATTCCTTTCAGGGTGTAATATAGGTCAGCAACCACAGTAGCTAATGACTTCATTCTTGTAGAATTGGTTGATGGGCAAACAGTCTTTATTTTATAATCGGTTCCCTTTCGGTCTTAATTTCAACCAAGGTTTGGGAGGCATTTTGTGATCAATTTGTCCTATGGCGCTAGGAATACTCATTCTCAGGTCAGGCAAGGATTTTGTTGATAGGCCACCCACTGTGCTGTTCCTGGACTAGGCCCTGTTCACAGTAGCCGAGAGCCTCTGAACCACCTGTCTTATAGTCTGTTATGGTCTAGAAAACGATTCTCTCTTGTTGATTCTTCCCATATCTAGAGTTACACTATTAAAATCACTGATCATATAGGACTGTATATTTTGTCAATTGTTTTAAGTCGCCTAATCATTAATTTTATTGGAGGCTCAGTCATACATTTGATAACGCAAGGAACAATTATATTATAAAATAGGCAGAATACAAGTAATATAGCTAGTAACGTTAATAAGGTCATAAGTAAGTATTTAAGCTAAGAAGACTTCCATTAGGTGCCCAGTGTCTCCCCAGGTCGTCTGACCGGTATGTTATGCACCAATGGCTATCTTTAAGGGAAATGGTATGTTGGCATTGTATATAAAGTTCCCCATAGATGTCTGTGTGTACGAGGCGAATGGGTGGGTCATCGTGACCCCTTAAAGGATTGAGAAAGAAATGTTAGTTTCCAAGGAGTTATAAGGCTGGCACCAGAAGGAGGAAAATTGATCTTCATGGTTGAGCAGGTATTTCTGCTAAACCTAAGCATAAGGCAGATAGATGCACAATGCACACTGAAGGGGAGGGAGGGGCCCAAAATGGGGAGAGAAAAATTTTATGTTTAGATTTTTCTTGCCTTTTCTTAAAGTATGAATTTTTATGTCATCAATTGTACAGATTTGTTTCATTTGACCTTAATAAGTCTCAGAAGCAAGGAATTCGCTCTAAGCTGTGAACTGGATTTAATTATGGTTTTCATATAGACAGGTGGATATCAGGAATACTAATGTTGAAAATGTAACCTTGTGCTTTATGCTTTCCAAAAGCTGTTTCTCATCTCTCTTTACCAAACAAATTGTGATTCTTTCTTGGAATAAAGATTATGGAACATACTATCTTTTAGACTGTACTTGGAAATTTAAACGTTAAGTGCAGGTTTAGCTGCTGGCATGCTTGTTGAAAGTGG
The DNA here is from genome assembly GCF_963455315.2 of Globicephala melas. NCBI lineage: Eukaryota > Metazoa > Chordata > Mammalia > Artiodactyla > Delphinidae > Globicephala > Globicephala melas. Next base: position 63,638,644 of record NC_083316.1, read on the forward strand.
TTTTGCCTTACCGCTGAGGGAGACAGATCGATGCCTGATGACTTTTTGTGCCTTATATATATCTGGAAATAAAGAAAAGAAAATGGTTAATTATAATTGGTTTAATGAAATCCAATTTAAAGAGAAGTATAGAAAGCTTTTTTAGTTTAGGCTTTCAAAATTTGCTCAAATAATTATACAGTAGTTTAGTTTGGCTCACTTTTTTAAGTCATTTACTTTGAGAAAATTCCAAACCTGCAAGAAAATATGCCTAATACATGATATACTCTTGTAAACTTTTCACTTGGATTCACCAATTATTAGCCTTGTGCCAAATTTACGTTCTGGAACTATTATTACAGTTAATACTTTTTAAACTATAAAAATCTTTCGGTTGCCAGGACAAGACACTCAGTCATTGTGGATCATCACATAGCAGTTGTGAAAACTTACAGAAGACTTCTGATTCTAAACCATCTAACAAACGGACCAAAAGCATCTACACCCCCTTAGAATTACAATACATAGAAATGAAGCAGCAGCAGAAAGATGCAATTTTGTGTGTGGAATGTGGATATAAGTATAGATTCTTTGGGGAAGATGCAGAGGTAAGTTGTTTTCTCAGACACTGTTTCCTGTTTTTTTGTCCAGCCTTAAATATTTTCCAGTGTTTTTATTTCATTTTCTGACCTCATGGAGAAGCTAATGTGATCAATTACCTTCAAAAATACTTTCATTTAAAGTAAAAACTAAAAATAGACACAAGCAAACTTGGTGGATGCTAGATTTGTGGGGAAGGAAGTGAGGGGTCCCTATTGGAATGTTCGTGCTTATTCTCCATGGTGCTGGCCCAGTACCTTTCATCCATCGAAAGTCAGTTGTGAATGAACCATAATCATGTGAGTATTCCTAATGAAGACTCAAGCAAGAAAAAGAAAATTGAGATGTACAGATATTCCTCTTTTTACCCTTAACTTATGAATTTTCATAGCCAGGAACATAGTTAAATCTCAGTGGAAGAGCACATTAACTCTGCCAGCCACCAACAAGTGTGTGAAGTCTTACAGGTCTCCGTATATTAGCTGTCTTGCTATCTTAGTCTAAGGTGGGTTTGTATTTAATTTGGGGTGTTTGATAATGGCCTAAGTTAAGAAGGTTAAAAGTAAATTTGAGCATTTAGGGGCAAGCTTAGGCTTGGTATTGCTGGTGGTGCTGTTGAAGTCACGAATGATTGTGATGATCTCTTAGTTTTAGGCCTGGTTGGATAGTACATCTTCAGAGAGAGATGAGGTGGCTCGTCTGCCACCTCATGAATGGGGAGTGGAGACCTGGCCAACTTTTGTTCTTCTAGTGTCCTAAGTCCTGTGGCTGGAAAGTGGTGTTCTCTAGTTCAGATGGCATGATGCTCTCTTTTGTGTCATGAAATTAGACTTTGAAACAGCATCCGCGTGTTTCCTGAGGACAGGAACCACGTGGTTGGCCTCTTATAGATGAAGGGGTGAAAGAAGTGCTGTTGTCTGCCCTTCTCTCTAGGTTGAGTGCTAAATTCAGCCTTGACCACAGTAAAGACTGATGTCTTCTTGCCCTGCAGTGATGAACTAATACAGTTCAGAGACAGGTGGTATAGGGGAGTGAGAGTGGAGGATTGACTCCAATTCCGTGGCCCCAGTGGGCAATATCTAAGCCCTGGGACTTTGTAGAAAAACGTAGGGAATCAGGTGGTGCTGCCTGATTCTGCATTCCTATCATTCATGCATCATTAAGTAGCTAACCAGACCAGGGGGTTCTTTTCTCACTTCCTCAAAGATGCCCTCTGTCCAAGGAGGTTCATCATGTATGTATACTCTGTGGTATCTCCTAATTTTCAGTTATTTGCATGTGCTAAGTAGCAAATTCTTATTCTACTTCAGTCTCATGGTCTCTGTGTTGTGCAGGGAAAGCTCAGCACTTTTAAGGTTTTGATAGATCTAAGCACATAAAAGAAAACCTGTCATATTTTTCTGAGTTGTTTATAAATATAGATGTTGGCTTTGCGGTTAGGCCATGGACGCTGTTAAAAAAAAGATAAAACCATAGGCTTGTACACAGTGAATGTCTTTTTAAACTTTTTATTGACATACCGCACAGAGAAGTGCACAAATCCTAAATGTATACCTTGATGGATTTTTAACAAAGTGAACAAACACTGCACAGGGAATCTAGAAGTAGAAATTTATTGATATTTTCTTCTTAAATTTTTTTAGATTGCAGCCCGGGAGCTCAATATCTATTGCCATTTAGATCACAACTTTATGACAGCAAGCATACCTACTCACCGGCTGTTTGTTCACGTACGCCGCCTTGTGGCCAAGGGATATAAGGTCAGCTTTGGCTTCAACTTGTGGGAAAAGGGGATTAGAGTCTCTTCCAGAGAGGGAAATGTTTTCTAAGATGGTAGGCTATAACTGGTTTTGGAATTTGATATTTTGGAGAAGTTAAAATTTGTCATAATTATTGGCAGTATAGCTCCATGAGTTTTTAACATACTAGATATTTAGGGTAAAAAGTTTTTTCAACTCTGTGATGGAGGGTTTCATAGTGATTTATCCACACTTGCAAGGTCCTTGTGGTACTTATTACTTAAGCCCTACCTCTGGACATTGTGGACTAATTAGTTTATTTTAAATGTTTCAGAATTAACCTTTCAAAGTCTAGAATTAATGTTTTGTTAACAAATTTTCCATCGTATTTGATATGCAGTATTTCTTACTTTTGTTGAAGGTGGGAGTTGTGAAACAAACTGAAACAGCTGCGTTAAAAGCCATTGGGGACAGCAAAAGTTCACTCTTTTCCCGGAAATTGACTGCTCTTTATACAAAATCTACACTTATTGGAGAAGATATCCTTTTCAAATAGGAATTGTTTTTCTTAAATGTTACAAGGACTTTGTTTTAAATAGCATTTTTTAAAACTGTTCTTTGATTGGGTACCTTTTTGATGAGATGAGGCAGTATGGTTACCTTGACCTGTGATTCGTAAGGTACTGAAGAGAGAAGAGTTGATATTGGCTGGAAAGAAGCATTTTTCAAATGCCATAGTAAAAGGAGAGTTCATTGTATTTTAAGAGCAAGAAAAAAGAGAGCCTGATAAAAGATGATAGCAAGTTAGCAACTGATGTGAAATTGCATCTTTCCTAGGCCTTTGTGGGCAGTGGTTAGGTGCTTAGGGCTTACAAGCTCTTGTAGATCTTCCTAAGATGAGACCTAAAAAATAGCTTATTTACTTCAAAATGTGAAAAGAAAACTACCAAGTTAACACACAGTTAACTGCTTATAAAACATAATAGTAGGTCATCTTCATTAATTGTTAGCATCATAAGAATTTTATTACTTTTCAAAATGGATTGTAAGCTTTCTCACTTGCAAGAACCCTCAGTATATATAATGATTGCCCCCCAGTTTATAGTCATTGATAAATTCAATGAGTTACTCGAAGCAAAATGATTTTAACAGCAAAGTCATAAAATTCTATCAATTATTTAAAAACCAAATAATTATATATCAAATATGATAAGGAAGCATTTTGTTTACTGTGGAATGGGGTCAGGTCTCTCAGAATAAAAGAATGTAGGGATAAGGTCTTAAATGATACTGTGTGAAGGTATTGCTGTTATGGTTTATTACAGATGTGCTTATTTAGACGCCTGCTTAGCTTCTACCGAAATTCTGAAGGCTGTTTTATTCCATTAATACCATGAATATGGAACGATTATCACTCAGAGTGGACCCCAGACCATTAATAGCTCTTTGTTGTTTTAAGCTGATCAGGCTGTAAGAACTTTGCAATTTTATTGTTTCTTTTGCCTGAACTTGAGTCTCTTTTTCAAAGCCTGCTTCTAAAACAGCACCCCTCCGTGCTTCTCTTTTGCTGCTGCTGTAGCTCTTATCTGCTGATGCCCAAAGTGGATGTTCCCAGACTGACTTTGTCCAAAATCAGCTTTCATCCCTGAGAATTTATGTAATGGACTTACTGCACACACACACACACGCGCACACACACACACACACACACACACACACGTATGTATGTTTCTGTTTTCTTTTTTGGTTTTCTTTTCTCATATCTTTTAAAAATTCTCTTGCTATGTCTGAGAGCTGTTAGGTACTTTAACGGAGGAAAGTAATTTACACTATTTTAGTGTATCCATGCTTTGACTTGTGGAATTAAACATCATGAGATTGTTAAGGAGTCAAGGCTCAGCCTTATCCAAGTAAAGCAGAGGGTTAAACATTGGTGCTTCCACAGGATCTGAGGCATATCACAGGCCCTTTGGAAGTGAGAGGATAATAGTTGTCTGTTCTCATGAGTCTTATATCTTAGGGAAGATAAGTCATGTAACTATGATCAGAATAAATCAGAAGAGTAAATGCTGTATGGAAGAGTTTTGCATAAAGCAAAAATGCCCAGGAAAATGAACCGTTATTTTAAGGGAGAAAAGCTAATGGGAATGTAGCATTTGTTTTTCTTTAATGATTATTACATGTAAATCCTTTAGTCAAGCTGGATGATGCTGTTAATGTCGATGAGATAATGACTGATACTTCTACCAGCTATCTTCTGTGTATCTGTGAAAATAAGGAAAATGTTAAAGACAAAAAAAAGGGGAACGTTTTCATTGGACTTGTGGTAAGTACTTTGTAGGTGAAGAATGAATGATAGGGACTTCCCTGGTGGCACAGTGGTTAAGAATCTGCCTGCCAGTGCAGGGGACACAGGTTCAAGCCCTGATCCGCGAAGATCCCACATGCTGCGGAGCATCTAAGCCCGTGAGCCACAACTGTTGAGCCTGCGCTCTAGAGCCCACGAACCACAACTATTGAGCCTGTGCACCTAGAGCCTGTGCTCTGCAGCAAGAGAAGCCACCGCAATGAAAGGCCCGTGCACCACAACGAAGAGTAGCCCCCGCTCGCCACCACTAGAGAAAGCCTGCACACAGCAACGAAGATCCAACACAGCCAAAAATAAATAAATAAAATTTAAAAAAAGAACAAATGATAGATGTTCAAGGAATCTTTAAATATGTGTAATCATGTGTGGTTTATAATGAGGCTATCTGATGGGTTGTGTCCTCAAGTAATTATACTAGAAAAATATTTTCCTCCCAATTTTATATGTTAAGTTACTAGTTATAATTTTCTCAGGTGGCTACTTGGCACTCTGTGCTATGGAGAGATCCAGATAGTTTCTGTCCATGGGCTCTAGCAGTTTAGGGTTGAAGGTTGACCCAGTGACAGGCATGCATGTGGACAGTGTACAGAAAGCAGAATAAAAGTCAACACATGCATGGATAACAAAGGGTTTTACAAATTTCCTCTAGGGATTTGAAGTTAAACACAAATGATTATGGGATTGTCATATCTAGTTTAGAGGAAAGTTTGAGAGTTAAAGGGAAATGATAGCTGGCTAGTACAAAACTCTTTTTAGTAAGGATTAGGAATATTTATAACCAGTCTTCCAGGTAAGTATAATTTGTGAATCATAGTTTTATTGATTTTGCCTTCTGGCAATTTGTGAGCAGATTTGCCCATTTATAGACTTACTTGGACTCTGCTTAAAATCTTAGGTTTAAGGACCCTTTGGAACTATTAGAGTCCCTTGTTCTGTTAAGCACAAGTAGGATACTTTGCCTAATAATAACTCATTCTCTTTGTTTTTTGCAAACTTCTGCAACCAGCTACAATATCAACAAAAATTCTTACAACCCAAATGTCTCCAAAGTACCTTTTAATACCTCATTCTGACTGCATAACTTTGTGCTAACTTGACATTTGCTTAATCAGTAAGCCTTTCTCTCTGGACTTTGCATTACTGTTGGATGGCTCTAAATGATTTTTTTACCCTTGAGAAGCACTTTTTATCTAGCTGCAGGCAATTGAACCTACCTACAAATAGTAAGGTTACTTGCTTTTAAGCTTTATCAGATGTAATGTGCTATTTTACATTTACCTGGAACTCAATCTAAGGAGCAGAGCTGATAGTATACAACTCCTACTTTGTGCGGTTAGAAATATGCTCTGGCCTACTGCCAAAGTTAACCGTAGTGTATGAACTGGCATGCAAAAAAAAACCAAAGAAATGATAGTTTGCATCTCAGGCATTTTCTTGGGACCCATTCTTTACCTCACCAACCACTTTTGGGCTGATGACATCCAGAGGTCTGGTCCAGGCTGCACCTCTCTTGTGAGCTCCAGGCTCTTGCTTCCAACTCTTCATTGGACAAGGCACTCAAATTCAGTGTGGCTGAAACGGATCTCATCTTCCTTTACCCTGTTCTTGCTGGGTTTTTCCCTGTTGTGGTGAGTGTCACATGTTCCCCAGTCACTACCTAGGAGTCATCCTTTGGATACTGGTAGTTAGTCTGAAATCAAAGGCTTTTGTGTTGTAGTGCCACTGCCATCAGGCCCGCTACCGTCAGGCTGGGCAATGCACAGCTTTATACAGACTGACTATGGGTTTATCAGTGTTACATATCACACAGAGTAGTACATGTTGCAGGTTTTATGACATAGACCATTTCTCTGATTTAAAAAAGCAGAGGGGAATTTATCTGGCTGATAAATTTATTACTTGAACTTCTGTTAATAGCTTTTGTAAAAATTTGGTTGTAGATTGGGAGATAAACTTATATGTGTATGCTAATGTACTTACAGTCAAGCTGTCTGGCCACTAGAGAAGGCCTCTGGACTAGAATTAAGGAACTTCCTTGAGCCAAAAATGAGTGATTTTTTAAAAAGTTATAGAATAATCAAGGAAAAAATGCATAAAACAGAAATTTACAGTGTAATATTGAGACAACCACCCAGGTTAGGAAATACAGCACTGCTCACAGAAGGGCCCCTTCCCTCTGGAGGTAACCATAATCCAGACTTTAAGGTAATAATTCCCTTGCTTTTAGATACAGTTTTACGTCCTTAAAAAGTATATAAATGTAAATATATTGTATGTATCCTTTTGGGTCTTGCTTCTTTGTTTACCATTTTGTACATGGGATTTATCAGATATTACATGTGTTACCTTAGTAGTTTTTTTGTTATCATTGCTACATTGTATTTCATTTTACAGTTTTTTTATTCTTGTGGATTCTTTCCAGTTTTTGCTTGTACAAAGGATACACTGTCAACCTTTTTGCACATGCCTTATACATGTCCCTGAGTTTCTCAAGAGTATATAGGTAGGGGAGGAGTTGCTGAGTTATAGGATGTGGATGTTTTCAGCTTTCTTAGAAAATGCCAGGCAGTTTTCTGGAGAGGCTGTGTCAGTTGACTTTCCACCAGCCATCCATGAGTGTAGGGACTGGTTGTTTTTCCTCCTGTTAGCTCATGCAGTCTGTTACTGGCCCCATGCCTTTCGTAATTGTCAGTAGTGAGTAAGAGTGTGGCTTGTGGAGTCAGACTATGTGAATCTTGCCTCCACCACTTTATTGCCCCTTGACCTTCAGTAAATTACTTAATCTTTTTCTTCTCTTCCAAACGATGATCTTTTCCAGGTTATCTTGGCTATTATTGGCTTGGGGTGATGGAGATGGCTTTTACTTATCATAGTTGTTTCCCTGGATAGACTATGTACATAATGTTTATCAGAGTTTGTTATATTTGATTTTTTTTGCAAAAATTATACTTTTTTTTCCTTCAACGTTTTTATTGGAGTATAATTGCTCTACATTGGTGCGTTAGCTTCTGCTGTATAACAAAGTGAATCAGCTGTATGTATACATATATCCCCATATCCCCTCCCTCTTGCGTCTCCCTCCCACCCTCCCTATCCCACCCCTCTAGGTGGTCACAAAGCACCGAGCTGATCTCCCTGTGCTATGTGGCTGCTTCCCACTAGCTATCTGTTTTACATTTCGTAGTATATATATGTCCATGCCACTCTCTCACCTTGTCCCAGCCCACCCCTCCCTCTCCCCATGTCCTCAAGTACACTCTCCATGCCTACGTCGTTATTCCAGTCCTGCCCTTAGGTTCTTCAGAATCTTTTTTTTTTTTTGGATTCCATATATATGTGTTAGCATACAGTGTTTATTTTTCTTTTTCTGACTTAGTTTACTCTGTATGACAGACTCTAGGTCCATCCACCTCACTACAAATAACTCAATTTCGTTTCTTTTTATGGCTGAGTAATATTCCATTGTATATATGTGCCACATCTTCTTTATCCATTCATCTATTGATGGACACTTAGGTTGCTTCCATGTCCTGGCTATTGTAAATAGTGCTGCAATGAACATTGTGGTACATGACTTTTTGAATTATGGTTTTCTCAGGGTATATGCCCAGTAGTGTTATTGCTAGGTCATATGGTAGTTCTATTTTTAGCTTTTTAAGGAACCTCCATACTGTTCTCCCTAGTGGCTGTATCAATTTACATTCCCACCAACAGTGCAAGAGGGTTCCCATTTTTCCACACCCTCTCCAGCATTTATTGTTTGTAGACTTTCTGATGATGGCCCTTCTGACCAGTGTGAGGTGATACCTCATTGTAGTTTTGATTTGCATTTCTCTAATGTTTAATGATGTTGAGCATCCTTTCATGTGTATGTTGGCAATCTGTATATCTTTGGAGAAATGTCTATTTAGGTCTTCTGCCCATTTTTGGATTGGGTTGTTTGCTTTTTTGATATTGAGCTGCATAAGCTGCTTGTATATTTTGGAGAGTAAACCTTTGTCAGTTGCTTCATTTGCAAATATTTTCTCCCATTCTGAGGGTTGTCTTTTTGTCTTGTTTATGGTTTCCTTTGCTGTGCAAAAGCTTTTAAGTTTCATTAGGTCCCATTTGTTTATTTTTGGTTTTGTTTCATTTCTCTAGGGGGTGGGTCAAAAAGGATCTTGCTGTGATTTATGTCATAGAGTGTTCTGCTTATGTTTTCCTCTAAGAGTTTTATAGTGTCTGGCCTTACATTTAGGTCTTTAATCCAGTTTGAGTTTATTTTTATGTACGGTGTTAGGGAGTGTTCTAATTTCATTCTTTGCATGTAGCTGTCCAGTTTTCCCAGCACCACTTATTGAAAAGGCTGTCTTTTCTCCATCGTATATTCTTGCCTGCTTTATCAAAAATAAGGTGACCATAAGTGTGTGGGTTTATCTTTGGGCTTTCTGTCTTGTTCCATTGATCTATATTTCTGTTTTTATGCCAGTACCATACTGTCTTGATCACTGTAGCTTTGTAGTATAGTCTGAAGTCAAGGAGCCTGATTTCTCCATCTCCATTTTTCTTACTCAAGATTGCTTTGGCTATTTGGGGTCATTTTTGTTCTGGTTCTGTGAAAAATGCCATTGGTAGTTTGATAGGGACTGCACTAAATCTGTACATTGCTTTGGGTAGTATAGTCATTTTCACAATGTTGATTCTTCCAATCCAAGAGTAAATCTCCATCTGTTTGTATCATCTTTAATTTCTTTCATCAGTGTCTTACAGTTTTCTGCATACAGGTTTTTTGTCTCCTTGGATAGGTTTATTCCTAGGTATTTTATTTTTTTTTTGTTGCAATGGTAAATGGGAGTCTTTCCTTAATTTCTCTTTCAGATTTGTCATCATTAGTGTATAAGAATGCAAGAGATTTCTGTGCATTATTTTGTATCTGCTACTTTACCAGATTAATTGATTAGCTCTAGTAGTTTTCTGGTAGCATCTTTGGGATTCTCTATGTATAGTATCATGTCATCTGAAAACAGTGACAGTTTTACTTCTTTTCCAATTGGATTCCTTTTTTTGGTTTTCGTCTCTGATTGCTGTGGCTAAAACTTCCAAAACTGTGTTGAATAATAGTGGTGAGAGTGGGCAAGCTTGTCTTGTTCCTGATCTTAGAGGAAATGGTTTCAGTTTTTCACCATTGAGAACAAGGTTGGCTGTGGGTTTGTCATATATGGCCTTTATTATGTTGGGGTAAGTTCCCTCTATGCCTACTTTCTTGGAGGGTTTTTATCATAAGTGGGGTGTTGAATTTTGTCGAAAGCTTTCTCTGAATCTGTTGAGATGATCATATGGTTTTCTCCTTCAGTATGATAATATGGTTTATCACATTGATTGATTTGTGTATATTGAAGAATCCTTGTATTCCTGGGATAAACTCCACTTGATCAGGGTGTATGATCCTTTTAATGTGCTGTTGGATTCTGTTTGCTAGTATTTTGTTGAGGATTTTTGCATCTATCTTCGTCAGTGATAGATGGCCTGTAGTTTTCTTTCTTTGTGACATCTTTGTCTGGCTTTGGTATCAAGGTGATGGTGGCCTCGTAGAATGAGTTTGGGAGTGTTCCTCCCTCTGCTTTATTTTGGAAGAGTTTCAGAATGATAGGTGTTAAGTCTTCTCTAAATGTTTGCTAGAATTTGCCTGTGAAGCCATCTGGTCCCGGGCTTTCGTTTGTTGAAAGATTTTTAATCACAGTTTCCAATATCAGTGCTTGTGATTGGTCTGTTTATATTTTCTATTTTTTCCTGGTTCAGTATCGGAAGGTTGTGCTTTTCTAAGAATTTGTCCATTTCTTCCAGGTTGGCCATTTTATTGGCATAGAGTTGCTTGTAGTAATCTCTCATGATCCTTTGTATTTCTGCAGTGTCAGTTGTTACTTCTTTTTCATTTCTAATTCTGTTGATTTGCGTCTTCTCCCTTTTTTTCTTGATGAGTCTGGCTAATGGTTTATCAATTTTGTTTATCTTCTCAAAGAACCAGCTTTTAGTTTTATTGATCTTTGCTATTGTTTCCTTCATTTCTTTTTCATTTATTTCTGATCTGATCTTTATGATTTCTCTCCTTCTGCTAACCGTGGGGTTTTTTTTTGTTTTTCTTTCTCTAATTACTTTAGGTGTAAGGTTAGGTTGTTTATTCGAGATGTTTCTTGTTTCTTGAAGTAGTATTGTATTGCTATAAACTTCCCTCTTAGAACTGCTTTTGCTGCATCCCATAGCTTTTGGGTTGTCATGTTTTCATTGTCATTTGTTTCTAGGTATTTTTTGATTTCCTCTTTGATTTCTTGAGTGATCTCTTGGTTATTTAGTACTGTATTGTTTAGCCTCCATGTGTTTGTATTTTTTACAGTCTTTTGCCTGTAATTGATATCTAGTTTTATAGCATTGTGTTTGGAAAAGATAATTGATACAATTTCAATTTTCTTAAATTTATCAAGGCTTGATTTGTGACCCAAGATATGATCTATCGTGGAGAATGTTCTATGAGCACTTGAGAATAAAGTGTATTCTGTTGTTTTTGGATGGAATGTGCTATAAATATCATTTAAATCCATCTTGTTTAATGTGTCATTTAAAGCTTGTGTTTCCTTATTTATTTTCATTTTGGATGATCTGTCCATTGGTGAAAGTGGGGTGTTAAAGTGTTAAAGTGGGGTGATTGTGTTACTGTTGATTTCCCCTTTTATGACTGTTAACATATACAGCACCTTATATATTGAGGTGCTCCTATGTTGGGTGCATAAATATTTACAATTGTTATATCTTCTTGGATTGATCCCTTGATCATTATGTAGTGTCCTTCTTTGTCTCTTGTAATAGTCTTTATTTTTATTTATATATTCATTTATTATTTTTGGCTGTGTTGGGTCTTCGTTTCTGTGCGAGGCCTTTCTCTAGTTGCGGCAAGCGGGGGGCCACTTTTCATCGCGGTGTGTGGGCCTCTCACTGTCGCGGCCTCTCTTGTTGCGGAGCACAAGCTCCAGATGCGCAGGCTCAGTAGTTGTGGCTCACGGGCCTAGTTGCTCCGCGGCATGTGGGATCTTCCCAGACCGTGGCTCGAACCCATGTCCCCTGCATTGGCAGGCAGATTCTCAACCACTGCGCCACCAGGGAAACCCAGTAGTCTTTATTTTAAAGTCTATTATGTCTGATATGAGAATTTCTACTCCAGCTTTTTTTTGATTTCCATTTGCGTGGAATATCTTTTTCCATCCCCTCACTTTCAGTCTGTATATGTCCCTAGGTCTGAAGTCGGTCTCTTGAAGATAGCATATGTACAGGTCTTGTTTTTTTTATCCATTCAGCCAGTCTGTGTATTTTGGTTGGAGCATTTAGTCCATTTACATTTAAGGTAATTATTGATATGTATGTTCCTATTACCATTTTCTTAATTGTTTTGGGTTTGTTATTGTAGGTCTTTTCCTTCTCTTGTGTTTCCTGCCTAGAGAAGTTCCTTTAGCATTTGTTGTAAAGCAGATTTGGTAGTGCTGAATTCTCTTAGCTTTTGCTTGTCTGTAAAGGCTTTAATTTCTCTGTTGAACCTGAATGAGATCCCTGCTGGGTAGAGTAATCTTTTTCCTTTTCGTCAGTTTAAATATGTCCTGCCACTCCCTTCTGGCTTGCAGAGTTTCTGATGAAAGATCAACTGTTAACCTTATGGGGATTCCCTTGTATGTTATTTGTTGCTTTTCCCTTGCTGCTTTTAATATTTTTTCTTTGTATTTAATTTTTGATAGTTTGATTAATATGTGTCTTGGAGTGTTTCTCTTTGGATTTCTCCTGTATGGGACTCTCTGCGCTTCCTGGGCTTTATTGACTATTTCCTTTCCCATATTAAGGAAATTTTCAACTATAATCTCTTCAAATATTTTCTTAGTCCCTTTCTTTTTCTCTTCTTGTGGGACCCCTATAATTCAAATTATGGTGTGTTTAATGTTGTCCCAGAGGTCTCTGAGACTGTCCTCAGTTCTTTTCATTCTTTATTGTTCATTCTGCTCTGTGGTAGTTATTTCCACTATTTTGTCTTCCAGGTCACTTATCTGTTCTTCTGCCTGAGTTATTCTGCTATTGATTCCTTCTAGAGAATTTTAAATTGCATTTTTTGTGGTGGTCATCATTGTTTGTTTGCTCTTTAGTTCTTCTAGGTCCTTGTTAAACGTTTCTTGTGTTTTCCTCATTCCTCATTCCTGATCCATTTCCAGGAGTTTGGATTATCTTTTCTATCATTGCTCTGAATTCTTTTTCAGGTAGACTCTGTATTTCCTCTTCATTTTTTTGCTCTGGTGGGTTTTTGCCTTGCTCCTTCACCTGCTGTGTATTTCTCTGTCTTCTCCTTTTGTTTAACTTACTGTGTTTGGGGTGTCCTTTTCCTAGTCTGCAGGTTCGTAGTTCCCGTTGTTTTTGGTGTCTGCCCCCATTGGGTAAGTTTGGTTGAGTGGGTTGTGTAGGCTTCCTGGTGGAGGGTACTGGTGCCTGTGTTCTGGTGGGCAGGACCACATCTGGTGGTGTGTTTTGGGGTGTCTGTGAACTTAGTATGAGTTTAGGCAGCCTCTCTGCTAATGGGTGGGGTCGTGTTTCTGTCTTGCTAGTTGTTTGGCATGGGGTGCCTAGCATTGGAGCTTGCTGGTCGTTGAGTGGAGCTGGGTCTTAGCGTTGAGATGGAGATCTCTGGGAGAGCTCTCACAGATTGATTTACATGGTGCTGGGAGGTCTCTGATGGACCAATGTCCTGAATTCGGCTCTCCCACGTCAGAGGCTCAGGCCTGACAGCCTGCTGGAGCACCCTGAACCATCAGCCACACGGCTGGAGAAGATGAGCTGTGAGTTGGGTGTCAGCCACTGCCCTGTTGTAGTTCTGTCTCAGCTGTCTCCAAAGGTCACCCAGATACATTGGGTTATTCCACCATTCCTCAGAACTTGCATATGCCAGTCTGGGATTTGTAGATGTCTTCCTGTTACTCTTCATTGAAATACCTTGCATTGGTAGTGAGAGATATGCTAATAGTGTTAGTTCTCTTCAGTTCAGAGACTGGGACAGTCTGAGCCTTCATGTGGCCAAGTCAGGAGCAGCTGGCCAGCGGTCCCAAAGTGATAACATGTCAGATTCCAAGAAGGCTTTTGCAACTAGAGAAAGCCCGCATGCCGCAACGGAGACCCAATGCAGCCAAAAAAAATCTTTTTAACTAAAAAAACCAAAAGAATGTGACTCCAATAAAGAAATTAACATGCCAGAAAGAAAAGCTGTGTAGTGGATGCTGTGGTGAGCCACCCAGACCTCGCCTTCAGGACAGACACTCCCATCCCCCCTATATTTTTTATTTATTAATTTTATATATTGAAATAGTACCTTACTCCTACTGTGGTGGCCATGTTTCTAGAAACATATCACTTCTTACTCTCAGTATTGGCAGCCACTATTTGTACAGTACTTTATAGCTTAGAAGGTGTTCATTTATTTTCTGATTTGACCCTTACAATAACTCTGTGAGGGAAGTAGGCTGGTTTATCCCCAGTTACAGAGGATGACCCTGAGGCCCAGGAGGGTTTAATGACTTGTCACAGTCACTCAGTCCGGTGTGTTAGATCCAGGACTTAGTTGGACTCAGGGTGTCTCTCTAAAATCCCATCTAGCATAGTTTAGATTGGTGAGTCTGACTTCTTATTTAAGAGTCTTGGAAAGCAGACAGGTTTTCAAACATTTTAGAAATGCAAGTACATACTTGTGAGTGTCGTCTTTACTATTTCCACGTTTATTAATGCTGTGTCATAGTTACAATGGGGAAAATATATATATTTTCTGTGCCATTATATTTTTGTTTTTAGGGGGTGCAGCCCACCACAGGTGAGGTTGTGTTCGACAGTTTCCAGGACTCTGCTTCCCGTTCAGAGCTAGAAACTCGGATATTATGCCTGCAGCCAGTGGAGCTTCTGCTTCCATCAGACTTGTCAGAGCAAACAGAGATGCTCATCCACAGGACCACAGCTGTGAGGTGAGTTGGCACATTGCTGGAAAGTCATGTTGATTCTGAAACTTAGATCTGATTCCCAAACTGATAATAAAGTTGTTAAAAATGATTTTTCTTTATAAAAATATTTCATCAGTAGTAGTGGAAATTCCGAAAAAGAAAACCAAAATGACCCTTAATGTCACCTTAATGAAGGCTTTTAGAAGTTGCTCTTTTTAAAGGGGGTTATGATATTTAATGAAATTATTTGAAATTAAAGGGTTTATGATATTATTAAATGATATTATTTGGTAATTAATCTTCAGTTTCTGCAGGTAATCATTTCTTAGAAAGTTTATATAATTTTGGAAATGCCTTATTTGTGCTGCAAGTTTCAATTTGTGGCTGAGTCCACTAGTTAAATTTACTAGATCTCTGGTCACTCCTCTTATTTATGAGGCAGTGTGCTAGGCACGATGGCGTATGGAGGGAGAAGATGTGCTTGTGATATGTGTCTGGCAGAGTTTATAATCCAGCGGGAGAAGCAGATGTGTAGAGACCTAACTGGATTCCCAAAACATGATGTATTGCATGACAGACATGAAGGTGCCTAGGTGAGAAGATTCTGTACTGTTACCCAAGGAGTTTGGTGGGAGAAGAGACTGAAAAGGTGGGCTGGGGCCCGGGTGAAGAGGACTTTATATATTGAGGAATTTGGACTTTAGACCAGGCCGGAGAGCCCACGAAGATTTATATTTAATAGGTTGACAAATCAGTTGGAAAATCAAATTAATTGATTCAGTGAAGTTCTGTATGTTTCTTTGTTCTTCGAGTTAAATGTTCCTTTTTCATCTGACTTGAAATTCTTTCAAAGTAGCTTTCAAAATATGTTTTTCTGATTGTAACCCTAATCCATATTCATTTAGGAAAAGTTGAGAGTTAAAAAAACCCCATAAAAATAACAAGCTATAACTCAGAGATAACTACTGTTAAACATCTTGGTGTATTATTTCTGGGTATAATCATTTTTTGTTTATAAACTTTGATTCATGTTACAAAATCAGTTTTGTATTCTGTTTTTTTTAAATTCCCCATGTATTTTTTTACTTTATTATGGAAAATTTCAAACGTATATGAAATTATACTGAATAGTTTAGTGAACCCCATGAATCCATCAACCAGCTTCAGTATTTCTCAACCAGCCAATCTCATTTCATCTATAACTCTACGCTCTCCATCCCTGGATTATTTATCTGAAGCAAATTCTAGAGAACATCATTGCATCTGCCAATATTTCAGTCAGTATTTATGAAGACAAGATGACTACATAACATTCAGTCATATAAGTGGATCATACAGTAATTTATCTATTCCCCTTTTGTTAGATTGTTTTCATTTTTTTCAGTATTACAAATATTGCTATGATGAATATCCATGCATAGAAATATTTGTGTGCATTTCTGATTATTTCCTTAAGCTAAATTCCTGAAAGTGGAATTAATTGGTTAGAGAGTATAAACATTTAGGAAACTCTCGATTGCTTGCTAGAGTTGGTAATATTAATTTATACTTCTACCACTGTAGTATAGGTAGGTTGTTTGAGCCCTTGCTAGTATGGGAAGTGATCACTGAAATAATTTCTGCCAATTGGATAGACGAAAAATTCTGCATGAATTCCCCTTATTTTGTTCTTAATCCTTTTCTGACAGTGTTCAAACTTGGATAATTAAAAGTCAGACAAGTAGACTTGATAAGGGATGCTGCCTTTGGAGGGCTAAAAAAGTTAATAAAATCTCTAAAGATTTTAAAGATAGTCTTCTAAAACTATATTTCCCATATTTTATATCTTTGATTTTGTTAATTTTCCTTCATACCTGAGTGTATATTTGATTAAATTAGATGTAATTGAGATTAAAATTGATCAGTTGAATCAACACTCATTTTTCTGATTTCCACTTATTTTTTAGCTTTCATTTATTTATTTTCATAATTTATGATTTATTTTTAGTAGAATACTATGATTCAAACCAGTACTACTGAACAACAGCTAGAAATGAAGACCACATTAAGATTTTGAAACAGCACATCATTTAGAAATCTTTCACACAAGATATAATGCTCAACAGACAAATGTATAAATTAATGTAGACAACTGGAAATTCTTCAGTTGGCATAGATTATCCCATTTTGGTGACAAACACTTTTTTAACTAGACAAAATATTTGAGACTATATTATCATATCTCATACCATGATTATTATTCATTCTCAGAAAATTGGATATATTCAATTCTAGCTACAGTATAATCACAGCATTCTAACTAGAAAGTCTTCTTTTTTTTTTAACATCTTTATTGGAGTATAATTGCTTTACATTGTTGTGTTAGTTTCTGTTGTATAACAAAGTGAATCAGCTATATATATATACATAGATCCCCATATCTCCTCCCTCTTGCGTCTCCCTCCCACCCTCCCTATCCCACCCCTCTAGATGGTCACAAAGCACTTATTTTTATAAAAAAATAAAGGCAAAATTCAATAAAACATTCCACAAAGACATTGCCAAAATGGAATTTTTTGGCTGGCAAGCCTGGGGATGTTCCTAAATGTTTACTCATCAAATGAGATTCAAAAGCCATTTGGCATACCAAAGATAGTTTGGGTGTCATATGTGGGTTTTACCAAATTTGATGACTGCCTTTGTCTTGTTTTATTTTGTACTTTTCTGGTTAGCATTGGGAGTATGTAATTTTTTCTGTGTGTACTAACCACATGTAATTTTTTATTTTATTCACATAATGGACTAAACACTCAACAGTTAATCCACATTTCTGTGTAGTCTAAAGCTGATCCATATCTAGGTGTAGAATGGAGCAGTAGAGATTCAAAAGTCAAACGGTCAAGCAGTGTGGCTCTTGTGACATAGGGTTTGGGTTCGAAAATTGGCTTTCCTCGTAGCGACTTTGGTTGAATTACTCAATTGTGTTGTCCTTCAGTTTCCTTTTCTGTAAAATAGAGAAAGTAAGCGTGTTTACCTCATAGGATTGCTGTGAGCATTAAATAAGTTAAAATAAAGGCAAAGTGCTTGAAACAGCACCCAGCATAAAAAGCTCTCTATAGATGGAAGCTGTTCTTTCTGTTATTCCCATCAGCCATTATCTCTCTGAATACTGCCTCTCCCCTCTGTTCCACTAGACCTCCTACTAGAAGTATGTTGGATCTTCATATTCTACTCTCTGTGCATGGCCCTTTACGGTGTCATCTCCCATCCACAGCTATGATTTTCATATGGTTTTTGGCCCTTGGGGATTTCCTTTTTTTTTTTTTTTTGAATCTCTTGAAAAAACATTTTTGATTATATATTAATTCACTATTTCTCTGTATTTTTAGTGTACTGCCTGGACCAATTAAGCCTCCATACTTAATGGTAGCATTCCATTATTTTTATGCTTAGAAATATCTCTCCTTATTCTGAAAACACTTACACAATTACTTATATTTTATTTTAGTCGATTTATTATTTTAAAAAAATTTTTACATTCAACTTCTAATTCACTTTTATTTTGCTTTACTGTGTGAAGTGTGGTCCTACCTTAATTTCTCCCTAAATGCTAGTGGGTCCACTTTAACATCCATACAATTTAGCTTTTATCAACCTGAGATACAGTTCCTAGCCTTGTTTAAAAGAAAAAAAAAGAAAAAGTTAGCAACGGGGATCGGGAATGCTTTTTTTTTTTTTTTTGCGGTATGCGGGCCTCTCACTGTTGTGGCCTCTCCCGTTGCGGAGCACAGGCTCCGGTCGCGCAGGCTCAGCGGCCACGGCTCACGGGCCCAGCCGCTCCGCGGCATGTGGGATCTTCCCGTACCGGGGCACGAACCCATGTCCCCTGCATCGGCAGGCGGACTCTCAACCACTGCGCCACCAGGGAAGCCCGGGAATGCTTTTAATTAGGGTATGAAGAACAGAGCTTGCCAAAACTCTGTTCCATATTTACTACCAGTAAATAACATAGCATTGAATTTTCAAGGAGAAAAGTTTGTTTTGTGTTTCTGGTGGTATCTTCTTCTTTGTTTTAAATAGTGATGGGTAGGTTCTTGAGTCTCAGATTTAGAATTCCTTTTTTTTTCTTACACTATAAACCTGAAGTTAAAACCATCCGTTTTTGTCATTTAGTGGTTGATATTTTATTAATACTGAAGACATAATAGAGCTTTGTGAGAAAAGGCAGAATGTTTTGGAATTACAGAATATCCATTTTAAGTACGTATTAGGTTTTTTGTTTTGTTTTGTACTTTTTAACTTTGACCACAAGAGGTCTCCAAAGCATTTCATATACCATGGGTAACAATTGAAAGACTACGAAAAGCTTTACTTTTATTTGTCTAGATACAGAATTAATTTGTATTGTATGATAATTTAGAGTAAATAACTATTAGTCAAAGATAGTCCTAAGCTAAATTTATTCTTTCTCAATAATGATAAACTATCAATTTTTCTTCAGTGAATTATCTTTTATAGATAATTTATGTAAAATTTTATAGATCATTTATGTAAAGTGTGTTTATAGATTTCAGTTTGGTTCTTAGAAAATTAGTCTTACTATATTAATTGTTATCTTTTCCATTTGTTGTAAGAATGTATACATTCTTACATTCTCTATAGAGAGAAACAAAGGGAAAGTAATGATTTTAAGCACTGTATTAACTGCAGTTAAGATCACTTTAGCTTAGAGATGTTATATGTTTATAAAACTGGTCAAGGGCTTCCCTGGTGGCGCGGTGGTTGAGAGTCCGCCTGCCGGTGCAGGGCACACGGGTTCGTGCCCCGGTCCGGGAAGATCCCACGTGCCGCAGAGCGGCTGGGCCCGTGAGCCGTGGCCGCTGAGCCTGCGCGACCGGAGCCTGTGCTCCGCAACGGGAGAGGCCACAACAGTGAGAGGCCCGCATACCGCAAAAAAAAAAAAAAAAAAAAAAAAAAAAAAAAAAAAAAAAAAAAACTGGTCAAGAGGAAAGGTATAGAAAAAAATAAACAAATATTAATTAATATTTACTAGTTCTCAAAGAAACTGATTTTTGAGGCAAGTCAGATGAACAGAGCAGATGATGGTCAACTTTGAGTACAGAGAGGGAGAGCTTTCTGGGCCCTGACATAACCAAGGAAGGCCTGTTGGAGGAGGTTGGCTGGCATAGGGGCATTTGCAGGAGAGGGGGCTTTGAATTGGTAGTGGGGAGGGAGGACAGTATGTTTGTGTGGAAACGACATGAACTCTGGGGCCCACAGGCTGGAAATAGTAGAGGAAGTGTGAAAACAGTGGGGAGACTTTTCTGATTGGAGGAGAACTTTCGTGCTGAGAGTTGGGGGAAGAGAGAGTCAAGGACATTAAAATCCAGCCAAGGGGTGTGGACTCCTAATGGAAGGCAGTTGGGTCTCTGGGCAAAGAATGGCATGATAAAAGAGAAGAGGCCTAGTGCGAGTGTTGAGATAAAAGAAATAAATAAACAGTTCCCATAAAAGAAAAAAGTGTACAGAGAAAAGGATAAGATCAAAGAATTTGGAGAATGTCAGTAGTTGGGAGTCGGAGGAAGAAGGATAGAAAGAAACATAAAGGGAGGAGATAAAGAGCCAGGTAGAGAACCAGGACAAGGTAGGGATATGTAGTTGTAGTCCATCTGTTGCAAATGATATGGTCAGTGGTGTGTATGAATTTTTTACAATATTAACTCTTAAAATTTTCTGAAGCTGCATGACATTTAGAAAATTATACTTGGCTAAAAACTAACCGTGACCAGTTGATACCATTTATCCATCTGGTGAGAAAGGATGTCTAGGTTCCCCCCTTGGCCTTTGCTAGCATGGGTGGAGTTGGACCACATTTTTTTACTGTGGTGTTTGGCTGGAGTAGAGTGGTTATTGTCTAAGAGTTTTCTGTCTTGCTTGGCTGCACCTTTCCTGGGTGTTTGGGGAGAGCAGGATTGTTGGACCTTTTTTGCCTGCTCCTGTTGGCCTTTCCCGATTGTCAGCTTCTTCACCTCCAAGGCTGGGATATATGTGGCAAAAGTAAACTCAGGGGACTCACCTCTAGGTCTTGAGTTCCCTGCTGGTCTGCTTTCTGTCTGCCTTTCAGAGTGTCTTCTGTTTGTTTTATGTATAATGTCCAGGGAATTGTACTCAGCAAGAGAAAGAGGGAAAAGTGTGTTTACTCTTCTTTCCCAGAGCAAAAGTGCTTCTAATCAAGATCTTATTTTAGAGATTGTTCTGAGTATGAATGAACTTTGCTTCCTTGATATTACTTTAATTTAATTAAAATAAAATTTAAAAAGCACTTGGATTATGTTGATAATCCAATGTGCAAATCTTTACTGTAGTTTTGTACGTGGGGTGAGTCTGACTCAGGGAAAAAGAAAACTCCGTTTTCAAATTTTTTATAATTTAAAACAGTTTAAAATTTGTTTTGGTATCACCTAAAGTTTAAGCATGTTAGAATATTTTTAAAAGCACAACCAATGGGGAAAGTCCTTCTTCCGTTCTTTGGTGAATTAACAATCTGAGCAGACAAAAAATAACCGTAGTGAAGTTTTACCAGTCCTCCATCAGAGTGCTGTCACGAGGATTAAGTCATATTAGCTTTTTATAAAGTTTCTCCTTTATTGCTTATTACCAAAAAAAAAAAATAAGTATTTAAGTTAAAATTCGAAAAGAATTGAAGGAAACTCAAAACCAAGTGAATTCAGAGAGCCTGGAGAAGGGCATAAATCAGGTGTAGAGTCTTAGGTCAAAAGAGGAGTGGCCCTGGAACAGGGAAGGTTGGGAGTCGGTGATTCTGAGCACTGGTGGAGCCGAGTCACACTTGGTTTACTTACTTGATAGAATTCCAAGCAGTTCACAAATAAATATTTTTTACTTTCATAGTTAAATATTTATTTAAGGTATATTAAAAATGTATAATTAGTGAATCAAACCTGTGATTTCATAAATTTTTATGGCATAGGAAGATTCTTAAGTTGGTATTTGTGTTGAAAAAACAGTGGGTTGGTTTACCAAAAACTACTGAGTTGTAGTAGTGATGTACTTGCAGATGTGGGAACATTCTTGAAGGTGGAGGGGGAATGCCTGAGGTAGGGGGAACATGCTGGAGCACACTTTAGGGGCAGCATATGTCATGTTTATCTGCTTCTTGTCATTTAAGTTCTGTATGAGTGTTAGAGCTAAATCCAGTATAAATGGGACCATTGCTTGAATGAAAAAAATCCAAACCAGAGTTTAAGAGAAATACAGGTGATGTATTTGAGGTCCAGAAAGGGCATTTAAGCTCCTTGGAGTTGGGCTCGTCTCCATTTTTTATAGTAGTTGACCTTTCTAATTGAGGTATTTTATTACACCTTCAAGTTTATTTTATTAATTTAGATAACAGGCAGTAAATTCTGATTGATGATTCTTTTCTTATCCCTAAGAAATATTTGTATTGATAGATGTTTGCAGTGGATTCTCACCTTTTGATCCATCCTCTGATTTGCACGTTATTATTCATCCATCCATTCATTCATTCATTCATTCTTAAAAATATTCATTGTGTGCCAAGCTTATTACTAGATGGTGAAGATACAAAAATGAGTAAGGTCGCTACCTTCCAGATTCTTACAGTCTACAGGGCTGGTAGTCATGAAAACGAACAGTTATAACAAAAGTGCCAAATGTTATGGTCTTATAGAGTCACTGGTAGCATAAGAACACGAAGCTTTGTCTGTGCATTTAAGCGAGGCTTCCCAGAAGAGTATGCCAGCGTTGAGACTCGAGAATGACAGCCAGGCTGATGGGGGTTTGAGAGAGCGTGGCTTTCTCAGGGAAAAGAAACTAGTTTGGTTGGCTGCCCTGCCAGGGTGAGTGTAGCAGCCTAAGGCAGGACAGATGTGGGGTTTGGAGAGAAAGATTGTATAAAGTGGAACTGAAAGAGAATCAAGGTTGGAACAGTGGAGAGAGAGCAATATTAAGGAGGGGTTGGATTAAGAGTCTCCTCAGAAAAAGGCAAAGAAGGGATGGCTCGTGGCAGAAACTGTGTCATAATAATCTTTTGTGTCCCCAGGACCTATTATAGTAGCTTGAATATAGTAGGTACTTAATAAATGCTTGATGAGTGAATGACTAAACAAGTAACTTTTGGAATAAGGAGAATAATGAATATTTCCTGTTTGTTTTTCTTAGGAAAAATGAATTGGATTTTATAAACACGAAGGGATTGTTGTAGTAGCTGGAAATTCGTACAGGATATATGATGGTAAATGTGTATTTAAATGGTATGAGGATAGCCAACTCATTTTGGGAAGACCATATTAATTTCCTATCATTTGACAGCAAATTTGACAGTTCCAACCTCATCTCTGGCACTTGAAACTTTTTCTACTGTGATGCTCATAGGAAATCTTTTTTTTGTTTTTTTCTCTTTCTGTTCTGTTTTTCTTATTTTCTTTATTCCTTGTTTCTAGAGTAGAAGATAAAAGGTAAAGTTGGCTCCTTTTTCCATTCTGTTTCATTCTGTTTATTAGGTAATAATTTTCACTTCACTATTTAGAAAATTCAAAATTAGAATATTGATTGTGGTAGTAGATATGGTAGTGGATTAAGTAGCAGAAATAAATCTAATACACAGTAGGAAAATGTGTCTCAAGGCAAACATTTAAAGAGGAAGTCTTAATATATTAAAAATCTGTTTTATATTGATTTCCTTTTAAAAATTATATTAATTCCTTCTCTGGTAGAAATGCCATTGTATTTTCAGTAGTTTTCTTGGTGCAGATAGTTTTTATATCTCTAGCTAGAACTTTTAATGGGTAGCACTTTAAAAAAAATTTATATATTTATTTATTTTTGGCTGCGTTGGGTCTTGCTGCACGCGGGCTTTCTCTAGTTGCAGAGAGTGGAGACTACTCTTCATTGCGGTGCGTGGGCGTCTCACTGCGGTGGCTTCTCTTGTTGCTGAGCACGGGCTCTAGACACGCGGGCTTCGGTAGTTGTGGCTCTCAGGCTCTAGAGCGCAGGCTCAGTAGTTGTGGCGCAAGGGCTTAGTTGCTCTGCGGCATGTGGGATCTTCCTGGACCAGGGCTCGAACCCGTGTCCCTGCATTGGCAGGCGGATTCTTAACCACTGTGCCACCAGGGAAGCCCTTAATGGGTAGCACTTTTAACTCATATATATGAAAATCCAGATTTTAAAACACAATAAATTAATAGATATTCTACAAGAGTGTTTGCTGTGTGGTTTATCTAAATAGTGAGCGTCTTTGTGCATTTTCATTGAGTGTAACTCCTCAGGAATATCTCTATTTTAAAAGAATAATGGGGTGTACATGTTATAGGTTTATTGATAGTAGTTGAATAGGAAAAAACAGAATTTGAGGAGTGTGGAGGAATGATTACTACAGAGAACTCCCAAGGTGGGGCCAGTCTACTTGAACAGAAAAGTTGGGAAGCAATTGTGTGAGATGTGCAGAATTGTTCTACTACTTTTACTTGATTTTTGTAAATCACCTGTTTGTTTGGGCTTGGAGATTTAATTTCATAAAGTCTCCTAATTAACTAAAACATTTTATTCTGAAGTTACATGATCACCAAGGTAATTAGTGGCAAAGCCCACTAGATCTCCAGTCCTATTTGATGTTGATAAGTCCACCTCCTGCCATCATTAAGATATAACCTAATAGCAGTATGAAGTACAAAAATCTCCATAATTGAACTCTTTAAAAAGGTAGCCATCTATCCTTAGAATCTCTTCAATTATTTTTCTTCCCTTTCCCTCTTCATAGTTCAAAGATTCATTTCACGTTCTTCCTTTCTAACAAAGCTTCCTTTCATTGTCTACCTTAAACCAAAACCTTGGTTCAAAGCGCACCCCGCCTCCCCACCAGGCTTGCTTATGTCGGAGCCTTTGTGGTCGCAGACTTATCCATTAGTCTTTTCAATGACTCCTTCCTGTCAAACCATTCTGCTGAAAGGAGATTTCTTACTAATTTCCATTATTTTTGTTGATTACTCTGAAATTATTCCCTTATCTCTTATTTTCAGGCCAGGAAGTTCTTCTCCCTCCCATCCTCTTTTTGTGAATACTTTTTAACCACTAACCCAAGTCTTCATCCCTAGAGCAATAAAAGTCTGTGAAGTCCTGGCTTGCCTTTTCCCTCTACCATTTTTCTTCTCTACCTCCCTTTCCCTCTTCCCTTCCTTACCCCTCCTCCCTTCACCTTTTTAAAGAAAATACCTGTCTAGTATTTGATTCAATATATAATTTGATTTAATATACATAATGCTGAGGTTGATGCCGTTTCTCCAGGCTTGCTTGGGAGCCCCTTCACACAACAGCAGCTCAGAAAACTCTGACAAGTTCTTAGGACTCTTTCCCTCAGCACCATCATGAGCTCTTTCTGTTACTTTGTACCTTCAGCTCTGATCCATTGGCCATGCTGAGCTGGGCTCTCCATCTCAAGGGAGTGGACATGGGCCCTGAACACACTGTACTAGATTGTGTACTAAATTGCCCCCAGCCCTAACAGGAAGGCTGGTGGAGAAAAGAATTCATGATGAGTGGATCTCTGTGTCTTCCCTGATGGCCATGTTGGACCCTGACCACACCACAGGGTTAGTCTTTACCTGGTGGGGCCATTGAGATCAGGAGAGTGCTGAGTATCACATGACATCTTTAAGATGGTTTGTGTCCAGCCAGGGAGGCCTGCACCTGACCCACCCATCAAGGCAGTGCTTTTTGAGCTGTGGTCACAAATCATTAGTGGACTATGAAAACAATATTGTGGGTTGCAATTACCACTTAAAAAAAAGAAATACAATAGTGTGGAGTCAAAGATAGATGGGTGCGTTGTATGTAATAAGCTAAGTATTGTTGTATGAAGCTTTGTTTTGCCATTTGCTATACATCCTAATCATGATTTAACCCAAGAAAAAGTTGCTTCAAAGACAGATTGACTTCCGGTCATTCCTGTTAACAACAAATCAGGTAAGGTATACAAAACACATTAGCTAAATAATGTTTCCCTTTCCATTCAGCTTCATAAGCAGTTATTGTACAGTTACCCTGGATCTTCTTGAGATTAGAAGATCCATGACCTTTGCCCATTAAAGGCTACCAGTCTACTTGGAAAGCCAGCACCTATACAAATCGCTGCAGTACAAAGTAGATTATATAGTGTGTGTGATAGGAAAGCAAACTAAATACTGAGAGAGTACATGAGAGGGAGAGGATAATTCTGTGTAGAGCAACACTGCTCAGTAGAAATGTAATGTGAATCACATATGTAATTTAAAAGTTTTGGTAGCCACATTAAAAAGTAAAAAGAAACAGGTGCAGTTAATCTTAATAATATACTTTAATTCAGTATATCCAAAATATCATTTCAACATATAACGGTTACATCCCTTTTTATATATTAAATCTTTACATTCCTTTTTACAAAGTTTTCGAAATCCAATGTGTATTTTACACTTACAGCACACTTCAATTCCAAGCAGCCCTATTTCAAGTGCTCAGTAGCTCCGTGTGATTAGTAGCTGCTGTATTAGACAAATGCAATTTTATGCAATGTAGGGAAGCATCATGCAAGAGAAGGCCTAGAAGGATAGGCAACACTTAACTAGACAGGTGTTGGGAAAATACATTGCACAACGAGAGAAAGGTTTAAACACAGATGAAATAAGGGTTTGTAGTGACTTCCCTGGGGGCTCAGTGGTTAAGAATCCGCCTGCCAATGCAGGGGACGCGGGTTCGAAGATCTGGGAAGATCCCACATGCCGCGGGTCAACTAAGCCCGTGCGCCACAACGACTGAGCCTGCTCTCTAGAGCCCGCGAGCCACAACTACTGAGCCCGTGTGCTGCAACTACTGAAGTCCACACACTCTAGGGCCTGTGTGCCGCAACAAGAGAAGCCACTGCAATGAGAAGCCCATGCACTGCAACGAAGAGTAGCCCCCGCTCGCTGCAACTAGAGAAAGCCCACATGCAGCAACGAAGACCCAGTGCAGCCAAAAAAAAGAAATTCTAAAGAGTTTGTAAAAAATAGTGAAGCTCTTACTATATACCAGGTATATTCCATGATGATTACTCATATTAACTCAGGTAATCTTCACAACAAATCTTTGAGGTAATTACTATTATTATATAGTAATTACTATGTAATTTATAAATTATAAATTTTTTATAGTGAGGAATCAGGCACAGGTGGTCTAGTAGCATGTATGCATATATGCATGTATCTGTCTTTCTGTCTCCAAAGATTACCTTGTCCCAAACCCAGGACCTGTGAATATATGAGGTTAAATGACAGAGGGGAAATAATGGAGCTACTCAGCTGATTTTAAGGTAGGGAGAGTACCCTGGATTATCCAGGTGGGCTCAATAACCACAAGTCCTTTAAATGTGGAAGGTGGGGGGGGGGGTCAGAAGAGTCAGAGTGATGTGCTGTGAGTGTGTGACCCACCCATTTTGGCTCAGAAGATGGAGGAAGAGGCTACAAGCCAAGAAACGTAGCCTGCCTCTAGAAACTGGAAAGGGCAAGGAACCAGATTCTCTTCCAGAGCCTTCAGAAAGGGAACACAGCCCTGTCAATACCCTGATTTCAGCCCAGTGAGACCAGTGTTAGAATTCTGACCTACAGAACTGTGAGATAATAAATGTGTGTTGTTCCAATAAGCCACTAAGTGACAGGTGTTTAATACTGTTGAGATATAATTTTTGCAAGTAAGAATGTAAAAACTAGTTTGCTTCTGACTAAAATATTGGGAGTTTGGAAGTATTTGATAAAGTGGTTACTG
The DNA here is from genome assembly GCF_963455315.2 of Globicephala melas. Taxonomy (NCBI): domain Eukaryota; kingdom Metazoa; phylum Chordata; class Mammalia; order Artiodactyla; family Delphinidae; genus Globicephala; species Globicephala melas. The sequence continues at coordinate 63,666,105 of NC_083316.1, forward strand.
CCCTTTTTAAGCAATTCCTGGTTGCCAAGCCAGGCAGTCATTTAGGTATCGGTAAGGATACTTTACAGTCTTTATGTAACTTTTAACTCTCAACCCCCGGATATCACAGAGTTTACTTGTGGGTGATTAAATTGAGCAAGACAAGAGATTGCCCACCCATGGAGAATAAAATCCTATTTCTTCTCCCTTCTGGAGAACAGTGGGAACAGCCTGGCCTGTAGCTTGATTGTCATATTCTACCTCCTTCCCACCTACTTACTGCTACAGAGAGACACAGAACTTAGCCTCTCAACACATTCTGTCATTTTTCTGCAGAAGAAAGGGCTTCCTTAGGTTAGTTCCAAGGCCCTGTGAGCATAAAAGTATTTGCCTGTAAAAGGAGAGAAGCCTCTCTCTCCCTCCTTGTTTGCCTGTTTCCTTTCACTTTATCTTTCCCTCTGTACTGACAATGCAAAGATGTTACTTAAAGGGTATGTGTTTTATTCAGTTTTGCCATTACCCTGTATACTAAAATACTACCTTTGTCAAAATGCTGATGTTTTACAGTGCTCTGCAAATACATAGATAAAAAGCATTCTCTTTTTTTTTTTTTAAAGAACAATTCCAAAGTTAAATACTGGCTGAATATTGGAAACAATAGTGGAATTCATTCGTTCCCCCCCCCCCCAACCCCGGGGCCTCGGTGATGTGAAGTGTTTATAGGTGTCTTTCCTCTAACCTCAGAAGTGGAAAACTTAGGCTTTTCGTGTGTGGTGCTGTCTTTGCCCCAAGAGCTTAGTGAGTGCAGCCCCATCTTCCAGAATTCTCTTTGTGGCTTAGGGAATGTGTATGATTTTCCTGCATTCCTTGTCGGAGGCTCTAGGCCACGCTAATTGCTCCTGAATGATGACAGTTGCCTGCTAAGCAATCCTTGTGTCTAAATCGTATTTTCACATATAAATAAAGAGGTGGTGATTTTGTTTTACAGATAGATTTTCACTTCCAGACTTTTCTATTTGATTGGACGTCTTTAAACAACAAGTTATGCAAGAAGGTTAAATTGATTGATTTTACAAGAGTTTGAGTTGAAAACCCATTGCTTAAGTAAGGTAGCACGAAGCCAGGAAGATGGCGCACTTTCTCCTGTCTAGTCCCTTGTCCCTTTCTCTGGGCTCTTGTTGCACTAGACTAATTGCTGTGTTCTAAACATGTCATGTACAATGAGAGATGACACAGGACAGTGGTCTGAGTACAGAGTCTGGGGCCAGACAACCTGTGTTTGAATCCTAGCTTCCTTGGTTTTTTGTTTTTGTTTTCGTTTTTTAGCTGTGGATCTTATTAACCTCTCTGTGGCTCTGTTTTCTTATGCAAAACCAGGTATATAATAATGGAACTTTTTCACAGAGTAGTAGTGGGGATTAAGATAGTTAATACATATAATGGGTTTAAAACAGTGCATAGAACATAGTAAGTGCTCAGTAGATATTAGCTCTTTTTTTCATTCTTCACTTGTTATTTTGCCATTCTTAAGCTATTCTTATGTGGTGTGGTGTGTTTTCTCCTCCTCTGTCTTCTAAAATAGTCTGTATTTTAACAGTCTTATTGCTTTTATGAAGCTGTCCTGCAATTTTCAGTTGGGATTCTAGCCTTGGCTGTACATTGAAATCACCTGTGTATTAAATACTGATGCCTGCGTTTTTGCTCTGTGCTGGATTTCGCTTGTAGTGGCTTGTGAGAATGGATGGTTATATTTCCATGGAATTTTCTTTCAGGTAAGCTTTGGTAGCTTAAAATCAGCCATGGTGAGAATATTTACACTCTTGAAATTGGCAGATACTACCACAGGCATTCTTTTCAATCTACTTGGTATTTTAGTGATTTGTTTATAAGCACCTCTAAATAGATACTGAGCCCTTTAGTAGGGTTGTGTTAGTTTGCTAGGACTGATGTAACAAAGTACCACAGACTGGGTGGCTTAAAACACAGAAATTTATTGTTTTACACTTCTGGAGGCTAGAAATCCAAAATCAAGGTTCCAGCAGGGTTGGTTCCTTCTCAGGGCTGTGAGGGAAGGCTCTCCCAGGCCTCTCTCCTGGCTCATAGATGGCCATCTTCTTCCTATGTTTCTTTATGTAGTCTTCGTTTTGGGTGTGTGTCTGTGTCCAGATTTCCCCTTTTCTTAGGGACACCAGTCATATTGAACTAAAGCCCACCCTAATGACCTCACTTCAACTTGATGACCTCTGTAAGCACTCTGTCTTCAAAAAAGGTCACATTCTGAGGTACTGGAGGTTCGGAGTTCCACACAGGGATTTTAGGAGGACATAATTCAGCCCATAACACACACACAGCAAGGAACTCCTTTTTTCCATGTATTCCTGTAGTGAAGATTTGTTGAATTGAAAAGGAAACATCAGTTAGTTATTCATGTACTATGAATTCCAGATCGTCAACTTGATTATTTTTTTTGAAGCAGCTGTTTCTTGGGATAATATCAGAGTTCGTTATTTGTAGAGAAAAATATCGGTTTAGGAAGATTGGTTATTTTAAGTTGTCTGAGGCAGGCTCGAGCTTGTTAATGAACTCAAAGGCATATGATCCGAGTGAAATGGTCTTGATTTTGTGTCTGTCACTGAGAGAATGCTTTTAATCATGCATGAAAAAAATGTTTGAGATGAATTTCCACTAAGCTGAGAATGTTTTAATGCTGATCATTCTCTTCAGGATTATATAAGACTCTCAGAAAAGTAGGATTTCTTTTGCTTTTTCTCGAGGGCATATAATGTCAGGTAAAGATTTTGTGATTTTTGTGATTAACAAAAATGTCTTTGAACCACAGGAAACGTAAATTATTTTGTAAAAATTTGCTTCGTGTTAGGATGATTGTGTGTATGTGAAATAGTGGATGACATTTAGACTATGATCATCTCAAAGCATATAAATATGGAATGTACTTTTTGAAGTTAAATGTTTTTCTTCAAAATGAGATACTTCTCTGCATCATTGCTTTTTGCTGAATAACTACTTGAATTAGAATCTTATTCCAAAAATGTATTTGAAATACACACTGGCACAGGAATTGGTTGGTCTAAATGTTCAGATTTTTTTAGTTATCCATTTTATACGCATCAGTGTACACATGTCAATCCCAATCTCCCAATTAATCACACCACCACCACCACCCTGCCGCTTTCCCCACTTGGTGTCCATACGTTTGTTCTCTACATCCGTGTCTCAATTTCTGCCCTGCAGACCGGTTCATCTGTACCAAAATGTTCAGATTTTTTAATAGAAAATTTTCAGCTATAAATTATATATGGCAAATATATAAAGCTTTAATTTTTTATTTTTTTGGAATAAAGCTTTAATTTTTAATCAACCTTAAGTATAATTTACATGCAATGCAATTTACACATTTTAAGTATATGAGTCAAATCAATTTTGATAAATATATGTATCAATATAACCACCACTCCAATTAAGATATAGAACATTTCCATCTTCCCGGAAAGTTCCCTGTGCCTCTTTGCAGTCATTTTTCTCCCCATGTCCACCTCCTACGCCAAACAAATACTGATCTGAGTCGACTGTTACAGAATTTCACATAGATGGAATTATTACAGTATGTACTCTTTCATGTCCAGCCCCTTTCAGCATAATGCCTGTGAAATTCACCCATGCTTTGAGTGTATCGGTAGTTTGTTCCTTTTTATTGTTCAGTAGAATTGCTACAAACTTGTTTATCCATTCACTTGCTGAACATTTGAGTTTTTGGTGCTGTGACTGATTGAACGTGTCAAAAGTGGTTTGCGAAGTTTCGTGCTGGTGATTTCTCGCTGGCTGATGCTCCACCATTGGGTAGACCAGTTGAAGTTGATAGCGATCAAATTGAGACATTAATTGAGAACAGTCAATGTTATACCACACAGCAGATAGCTGACATAATCAAAATATCCAAATCAAGCATTGAAAATCATGTGCACCAGCTTGATTATGTTAATAGCTTTGATGTTTGGATTCCACATAAGTTAAGCGAAAAAAACGTTCTTGACCGTATTTCTACATGCAGTTCTCCACTTAAATGTAACGAAAACGTTCTGTTTTTAAAACAAATTGTGATGGGCAATGAAAAGTGGATACTGTACAATAATGTGGAAGAATGGAAGAGATTGTGGGGCAAGCGAAATGAACCACCAACAACCACACCAAAGGCCGGTCTTCATCCAAAGAAGGTGATGTATTTTGTATATCGTGGGATTGGAAGGGAGTCCTCTATTATGAGCTTCTTCCGGAAAACCAAACTATTAATTCCAACAAGTACTGCTCCCAATTAGACCAACTGAAAGCAGCACTCTATGAAAAGTGTCCAGAATTAGTCAACAGAAACCACGTCATCTTCCATCAGGATAATGCAAGACCACATGTTTCTTTGATGACCAGGCAAAAACTGTTACATATTGGCTGGAGAGTTCTGATTCATCCACCTTATTCACCAGACATTGCACCTTCAGATTTCCATTTATTTCTGTCTTTACAAAATTCTCTTAGTGGAAAAAAATTTTAATTCCCTGGAAGACTATAAAAGGCACCCGGAATAGTTCTTTGCTCAAAAAGATAAAAAGTTTTGGGAAGATGGAATTATGAAGTTGCCTGAAAAACGGCAGAAGTTAGTGGAACAAAACGGTGAATACGTTGTTCAATAAAGTTCTTGGTGAAAATGAAAAATGTCTTTTATTTTTACTTAAGAACTGAAGGAACTTTTTGGCCAACCCGTAGATTCTTTTCCCATATGGGTCATTACAGAGTATTGAGTAGTGTTCCCTGTGCTATACAGTAGGTCCTTATTAGTTATCTATTTTATATATAGTAGTGTGTACATGTCTAGGTAATTGGTTTTAGAGTTTAGTAACTTTTGTTAATTTTTCTAAAGGTAAACTTTAAAATTAACCTGTATCTTTTGTTTTGTCATCTTTGAAGACCACTATTTAAGTGACCTTTGAGTGACCGCTATTTAAGTGACCTTTTAAATGACCTTTGAGTGACTTATTTGAGTCACTCAAAGGTCAGAAGTAGGTGAGGTGCTGTTTTGGGGAGGGGTAGTGGTTTCTGAAATCCCACATTAGCTTTTCCTCATTTTCATCCTGTGCTCCCCTGGAGTGAAAAAGGTACCATTAGAGACATCTTGGTAGCTACTGAGAATATTTTTCATTGCTGATGTGTTCTTTCCTTTGTGCCTGTCCTGCCCAATTTCATCTATTCTAAAGCGCTCTCCCTTTTTTCCCTTTTCCTTTGAGCACATGACTATTCCTATCTTTCATTCTTAAGTAGCAATAATAATGTTAATAATAACAGCAATAACTAACACTATGTATTAGACACTATTCTAGGGGCTTTATAATATTTATTGACTGATTTAATCTTCACAAACCCACTGTGAGGGAGCTACTATTCTTTTAATACAGATTTCCAGGAAACTGAGGCAGAGAGCTGTTAAGTCTGGGGTTATCCAACTACTAAGTGGCAGAACTGGGATTTGATCCAGACTTCCTGGCTCTGAAGCATAGGCTCTGAACCACTCCATTATATGGCTTCTCAGTAAAAACACACAAAGAAGCAACCATTCCCTTCTTTCACCTCTGCTTCTGGACTTCAAAATAAGTAATGTTTTATAGCACAGTTGACATTATTTTGGTTAATATTCCATGAAACTTTCATTCCTTTATAATGCATATTACAGTTTGTATTTCTATCTCTGGCAGTAAAGTTCCTGACAAAAAGCATGTGTGCTTCAAACAAAGTAGCTTTATTTCTGAAGGTATTACTTTACAAACTGCAGTCCCACATGTCCAGTGGAAAGCACAGGCTCTCCTAGCATGTGGTTATTCTTCTGGGAAAACGTCTTAGAGGAGGTGAGTCTTGGCTGGCTTGTTAAATAAGTAAGAATATGTGCACAGGGCTGGGGGTATGGTATGTGGAGATGGGTGGCAAAAAGACCCAGGATTGGGATGGACTGAAAGATAAGAAAGGATGGAGGTTTTAAAATATTGTTCCAAGGGAGTTCATCCTTAGAGAAGATTTCCAGGGTCAGGGAAGAAGAGCTGGGAGGTTATGACTGTGTGCAGAAATGATGCCTTCTCTAGGCCCTTGGGCTTTCTGCCTCCATTCCCTCGCCCTTCCTTTTTCTCTTCCCCCTGGTTCCCCAAAGTTTGAGCACTCTAATCCTCTTAGTTTTCCTGACCTCATTGCAGATAGAAGTACTTCCCTGTCAGGTTAGCAATTTCCAGACAGATGAGCAATTTTTTTTTTTTCCTTAAAGTAACAACTACTATAAAAGAAAAAGTAAAATCAAAAGCTAGAGAAAAGTTTAGAAAGACATGAGTTTACCTAGTGTAGACTTCTTACCTTAAGATAAGGTAAGATAAGATAAGACCTCCTGTCTTAGTCTTTTGAACAGCAGGCACAGCTGCCATTCGTGCAGGCCTTGGTTACTTCCTGGGCCTTAGGCCTCCTCTGTCTGAGGCCCCATGGAGTTTGCATAGTGAGTGAGGAGATTCTCAGTTCTTCTTCTGGCTCCCCAACAGGCCTGTCCTCTGGGGCTAGGTCCTAGTGTTTCCTTACTTCGGGTCTTTCTAACCCTGTGGGGGCTTGCCCTAAATCTGCTTTTAATTTCTACCCCCGGTGGTAACTTGTCTAAGGTCCCTTTATCTCTGCTTGGTGGGAAAGTGTGCAGTGGTAGCCGGGGGCTTCCTGGTCTCTACAGTCTCTGACTTGTACTCTGTCTCCCTCTTGGTTTGGTCGGAAGCAGGCTCACCAGCTGAAATCAAACTGGGTCTTTCTCACCTCAGTTCACTATTGCCCATCTGGCCGACAGTAGAGGTTGTCATCTTTCTAAGATGCTGCCTGTGTGATTGTGTCCAGTTCCTTCTCTGGACAGCAAAGACTCCTCTTTTGCTTTTTGAAAACTGTATACTTTATAGTGAGTTCTTATTGAATTTTTAAAAGTTAAAAATGAACATATTGGCTCATGTAAGTGAAAAGCTTGAAAGTAGGCTGGAATTGGGCATGGCTGGATTTAGGGGCTCTTCTCCTTTGTCTCTCCCTCTGGCGTTTGCCCTCTTGCGTTCCACAAGGTAGCAGGAAGGTTGCAGCCATTCCGGTTTCCTGGACTCCTTAGCCTCCCAGGTTTAAGTCCAGGGAAGTGGACAAACATCTTCTCCTGGGAGCTGTTGTGTAAATCCTGTAATCCACTCTTTCCTTTTTCTTTCTCTCTTCCTTTTTTCTTTTTTAATTCCTAAGAAATCTGTGCCTATACCAAGTTCATAGGCGTATTCCTCCATATTTTTCTAGAAGCTTTATAGTTTTAGCTTTTTATTTATTTATTTATTTATTTATTTATGGCTGTGTTGGGTCTTCGTTTCTGTGCAAGGGCTTTTCTCTAGTTGCAGCAAGTGGGGGCCACTCTTCATCGCGGTTGCACGGGCCTCTCACTATCGCGGCCTCTCTTCTTGCGGAGCACAGGCTCCAGACGCATAGGCTCAGTGGTTGTGGCTCATGGGCCTAATTGCTCTGCGGCATGTGGGATCCTCCCAGACCAGAGCTCGAACCCGTGTCCCCTGCATTGGCAGGCAGACTCTCAACCACTGCGCCACCAGGGAAGCCCTCTTTCTCTCTTCTAAAGAAACAACTTTATTTTTTGAATAAGTAGTATATTCCAATGGTTCAAAAATCTAAAACTCTTGTAAGGATATGGGATGAAAAGCTTTTCTTCCATCTTGTCCTTTTTATCATTAAGTACCTCTCTTTGTCTTGTTATAATGCTTTTCGTCCTGAATTTTATCTTGCCTGATAAGAAAATCTCGTCCCATGCTTTCTTTTTATTTGCACTAGCCTAATATATTCATCTGGGCAATTTTTTTCCAGCTAACCTTTTCTTTCTAACCTTTCAGAATTACTTTAAGTTTTGCTCCTATTGGTAGTGTAGAAAGTTTTTCTTCTTCTTTTTAAAATAAATTTATTTATCTATCTATCTATTTATTTATTTATGGCTGCTTTGGGTGTTCATTGCTGTGCGGGCTTTCTCTAGTTGCAAGAATGAGAGGCTACTCTTTTTTTTTTAAGGTGTAAATCATATAATCAATCTCCCAAATTAAATGTTAGCAAAGAGAATCCATCAGTATACTAAAAAGGATAGATACAAGATAGCGTGATGCCTTAGCTGAAGAATATAAAAACAGTTCAACGTAAAGAAATCTAATAATATAACCCATCACATTAGTAAGGTAAAGGAGAAAAATGTATGATCATCTAGACAGATGTGAAAAGTATTTTGATAAAATTCAACATCCAGCATTCATCCATTATTAATTACAAGACAACACCAAAAATGACAGCAATGCTTCAGGAAACTTCTATACTGTGTAAGATTATACAACTGCAACAATAGCAAGCACTAATAATAGACCCAGAAAAGTCAGAAGAATAACAAGAATAGTTACTATGACCACTAGTATTCAGCATTAGGGGCTACTCTTCATTGTGGTGCACAGGCTTCTCATTGTGGTGGCTTCTCTTGTTGCGGAGCATGGGCTCTGGGTGTGCGGGCTTCAGTAGTTGTGGCTCATGGGCTCCAGAGTGCAGGTTCAGTATTTGTGGTGCACAGGCTTAGTTGCTCCGTGATACGTGGGATCTTCCCGGACCAGGGCTTGAACCTGTGTCCCCTGCATTGGCAGGCAGATTCTTAACCACGGTGCCACCAGGGAAGTCCCAGGTTTTCTTCTTTTGTAATCCAATCCGAGGTTAATTTTCTTTAAATAAGTGAGTTTAGCCCATTTACATTTGTCATTATGGTAGATATATTTGATATTAGTTTGTCCATATTCAGTTTTCTATTTTTATATCTTAAAGAATCTTCCACTATATGATCTGTTTTCTTTGCTGTTCTTCTGGGGTTATTCTGATATTTTCATTCTAGTGGTTGTCTTTATAATTTGACATAATGCCCTCAGTCTTCTAAGAAAGTGATGGTTCCCTATTGTAAGAAGTAATAAATTAATGAATTTCATCCTAATTCTGATATAGAAGCATTGTAACTATGTTACATAGTCTGTTTTAGTCAATCTCGATCTCTATTGCATTCTGTCCTCAGAGGAAAGAATTAATCACTCAGCAAGCTTGGAATCAATCCGTATTATTATTATCAATAAGGACACTGTCAGAAGAGGCCTTGGGTTTTCCTAGAGTAGATTGTCAGCCTTTAGCAAGGCTCTTTTTATCTATAAAAATTATAGTTTCAAAAGCCAGCATAGATCATAAATTGGTAAGTTGACATTTGGTCACAATTAAACATTATCAAAATCTTTGTAGGTAGTTTGCTACTCAGCACCAGAGAATCACCAATTTTATGTCCAAGTTGACATTACTGGGTCTAAAGTTCCCCCCTTTTTTAGTGTAGGTTCCACACTTGTTGAGAGTTTTATTGCCACTTAATTTTTCGAAAACAATATATTTGGCAACACAGAGGCATGTAACATATGAAAAGGATTTTTTTAAATTAGAAATCTTGGGACTTCCCTGGTGGTCCAGTGCTAAAGAATCCACCTTACAATGCAGGGGACATGGGTTCGATCCCTGGTCAGGGAACTAAGATCCCACTCGCTGCAGGGCAACTAAGCCCAAGTGCTGCAACTACTGAGCTTGTGTGCCTCAACTAGAGAGCCCGCGCGCCACAAACTACAGAGGACACGTGCTCTGGAGCCTGCGCGCCACAACTAGAGAAGAGAAAACCTGCTGCCACAGCTAGAGAGAAGCCCTCACGCTGCAACAAAAGATCCCACATGCCTCAACGAAGGTCCCACGTGCCGCAACTAAGACCCAATGCTGCCAAAAATAAATAAATAAAAAATAAATCTTCAAAAAATAAAATAAAATTAGAAATCTTAAAACAGTCCAGCTTTGCATACCCCGTGTAGTGACTGAGACTCACATGCTGACATTAGTCCTCCCATCCAGTGCAGAAGGGCAGTTGCCACCCCAGGCCCACGGAGGAGGAGCATAGCCTCTGTTCAGTGTCTTTTCTGTTTAGAAGGCTTCAGCCTCTGGTCACAAAGAGCCTCTGTAGAGGGTGGGAAGGTGTTTTTTTTTATAATTTTTTAACTCCTAGGTCAATTAGGGGACCATCGTTGACTTAATTTTTTGGTGAAAAGATATTTACTGCTCACCTCTAATAGAGCAGCTAAAAACATAGACTGTCTTTGGAGAAGATTTATATTTCCACTTTGTACTCTAGTCCTACAATGGCTGCCAGTATTTTTCGTGTAGATGAGTGTTTTCAGTCTGCAGTTTGCCTGCGAGTCACCCCGAAAACCCTGTTGAAATGAAAATACCCCCTCTCCTCCAGCTTCTTGCTGAATTCAGATGGAACACATTTGGGGTGTGGCATCTGTGCTTTTAATGTGTGTTGCAGGTGATTCTGATGCAGGTATTTCACAGGCTACAGTTTGAGGAAACCAAGATTGACAGTTCTCTGTTGAATATAGAAATTTTACTAAAATCTAGTTTGACAAAATTCTGGTTGGATATTACTCTCTATGTATACAGTGTTTCAAGTAGACTTTTGTTTCAAAGATACAGTGATTTGATTTTATCATAAAGAAATCTAGGGAAACAGATAAGAGATTTCACATATAACTCCAATCAGTTTGTGGAAAAAAATGTTTGCATAAGGATATTTTATATACAGATTGCAGAATGTTGAATTTAACACTCTTGTAATGCTTCCATGAACGCCTCAAGGGTAACTGACGAGTCCATTTTTATCAAAATTAATGTGTTTCTAAATTCTCATCTGCTTCTCAAACAAAATATTAGAACAGTAATTGAGTTACCAGCTGCCTCGTGTGTTCACTCTAGGGACTTGTACAAAAGCATTGTGGAACTCACCTAAGGTCATTCATTGCTTTTTGAGTTACTAAATAGCTTTGCAGTAGGCTTCTAAAAATCCAGGTATTAAGGGTGTCTACAGGAAGATAAAAATTGATAAGAGATTTGCAATAGTTAGTCTGATACTCTCTCCATTGGATTAAGGTGGAAAAATCCTCTTCAGCACTACAGATGGGAGAAAATCCTCCCTCTTAGATTTCTTCCTGAAGCAGCTTATGCCTGTCATAGTCTTGCAGTAGAACAGAAAAAGCCTTTGGAGCTAGGTATGCTATCACAGATTTTCTGGGGGAAAAGAAAAACACTAAGAAATCAAATTTATAACTTTATTTAAGCAACGCAGAACATCAGGACAAGTGTAATATATTCCAGGAATGCAAAGATCATTCAGCATCAGAAAATATGAATAATATCTTACCAGATTAAGTGAGAGGAAACAATATGATTATTTTAATACCTATAGAAAGAACATTAGCTAAGATTCAGTAATCCTTTATGACTAATTTTTTTTTATGTTTGCAAAAACTGGGAAACTTACCAAACCTCGGGCTAATAAGTCATTTATTCCAAAACCCATTAGTAAAAATCATATTTAAGAGTCAAAACTTTGGAAGCATTCCCATTAGTATCAGTAAGAAAACAAAGGATGGCTGTTAGCCTTACCTTTGTTCAACGCAGCCCTGGAGGTCTTAGCCAGTTGTGTACTGAAACAGGAAAAAGAAATGAAAAATAGAAATTTTCTTCTTGAAGATGATATTAATTCATGCATAGACAATACAGGAAAAAAGTGTTTAGCATTGTTGCTACATATAAAAATTTAGATTCGTGTACACCAGTGATAAGCTTTTAGTTAATGTAATAGAAGAAAAGATTCCCTTCACAGTAGTATTAATCTATAACATATCTAAGAGTGAGCACAACCAAAGATATATATAACATGGAGAAAATTACAGAACATTATTGTGAGATATAAAAGACATGAATAAATAGAGACATTATGCCATCTTTAACAATAGGATATCTTGATTTGTTAAGATATCATTTCTCTCTAAATTAATTCATTGCAAATCCAGTCAAAAGCCCAATAAGGTTTTTGTGAAACTTGACAAAATGAATCTAAAATTTCTAAAAAAATTCAAAAGCCCAAGAATAGCCAAGACAATCTTGAAAAGCAAGGTAGGGGCCTTGCCACAGATATTGATACCAAGCCATGGAAATTACAATACTGTGGTCCTGATACAGAGATAGACAAAAAGATCAGTGGAATAGGATAGAAGCCAGAAACAGGGTCACACATATGTAGAAATGTGGAGGCAGCAGTCTAAATTAGTAGGAAAAGATGGAATGTTTTATAATGGTGCTTTATCCTTAATTGAGAATCATATGGAAAATAAAAGTGTATTTCTACCTTCACACCATCCCCCAAAATAAATTCAGGTGAATTAAATTTGAAAAGCAAATCTTAAAAATTTACTCAAAAATAAGAAATAATTGAAAATTTAAAAACAGATACAAAGAAACGAAATTGAGCTATTTGTAGTGAGGTGGATGGACCTAGACACTGTCATACAGAGTGAAGTAAGTCAGAAAGAGAAAAACAAATACCGTATGCTAACACATATATATGGAATCTAAAAAAAAAATAAAGGTTCTGAAGAACCTATGGGCAGGACAGGAATAAAGACGCAAACGTAGAGAATGGACTTGAGGACATGGTGAGGGGGAAGGGTTAGCTGGGACGAAGTGAGAGAGTGGCATTGACATACATACACTACGAAATGTAAAATAGATAGCTAGTGGGAAGCAGCCGCATAGCACAGGGAGATCAGCTTGGTGCTTTGTGACCACCTAGAGGGGTGGGATAGGGAAGGGTGGGAGGGAGATGCAAGAGGGAAGGGATATGGGGATATATGTATACATATAGCTGATTCACTTTGTTATATAGCAGACACTAACACACTGTTGTAAAGCAATTATACTCCAATAAAGATATTAAAAAAAAATGTCCATCTTCATGTATAAATCTTAGAAATATAATTCTGAGTGCAAAAGCAAGTTGTAGAAGGATAGGTGTAATAGAGTACTGCCTATATGAAATTTAAAACATGAAATGGTACAGTGTATTGTGTAAAGATGCTAAAATATATTGTAAAGTATAAAAACATACATGGTGCTAATATACACCAAATTGAAGGTAGTGTTTACTTCTGAAGATGGTAGATGAATATGACTGAAGAGGGACGTGTGCAAGATACACCTGTATCTATAATTTTTTTTTAGATAAAAATATTCTAAAGCAACATGTGGCAAAATTTTAACATCAAGTGAATGTCCAATAGTAAAGAAATGGTGGAATAAATTATGGCTTTTACATACTATCAAATATTTTTCAGACATTAAAAAGAGTGAGTTGTAGCTAGGTCACTTTATATGGAGGGATTTCCAAGAGTTATTATTTAGTGAAGAAAAGAAGATGCAGGGAAGTTTGTATAAAGTCATCCCCATTTTATAAAACAATGCATGTATGAGTAGGTGTATATGACATACGTATGACCATATGAACATGAAAAAGATGAGGAAGGGTTCCTCCTAGGCTGTTAATGGGTTGGGAGTGAGGTGATTAGGAAAGGAGAGGAGGGGAGGGGAATGGGGAGTCAAGCAAACTAGAAAATGGAAGACAATGCACTACTAGCATGGATGATGATTTGATGATTTTGTTTATGTACTTACGTGATCATTTATGTATATACACACACACACATATGCATATTTTTTAAAAGTGTAGAACCACTTATAGAAACAGTGAGAGTTGACTTAAGGGGAATTTACTATATTTGACTGGAGGCTGTGGTAGAAGAAATGGACTTATTAGCATAGTGCCAACCAAAGATGCCACTTCAAAGAAATTAATGATGTATTCTGTTTCTAGTGGATTTAAACAATTGATGCAATTAAATTGATGCTTTTCCATTTTTCTCCCTTTTGTGTTTATTAAAGTAACTGACCTTAATTTTAATGAGTTCTTAATAACAATATATATAAAATACTCACAGTGTGCTAGGTGATATAAAATACTAGTAGTAAAAGTAATAATATTTTATGAAATGCAGCCTTTTGACCGGGAAACCTTAGCTCTTTGTCTCTTTTTTTTCAACTTGGGAGAGAATAAGGAATGAGTCTTATTTATTTTGGTCAGGTCAAGGCCTAAATACAGATAGTGCAAGATTATGGATAATTAATTTTTTAATTTTGCATTTTTTTCTTTCAGCATGCGGGATGACAGAATTCGAGTAGAAAGGATGGATAACATGTATTTTGAATACAGCCACGCTTTCCAAGAGGTTACAGAATTTTATGCAAAAGACATAGTTGACGGTAAAGGTAGATATTTTATACATGTTAGCCATGTGTCCTCAAATTTAACTGAGTTGAGATTTGGATAAAGGTGCAAGTTTGACTAAAACTCTAATGGAAACTAGATAGTTATTGATTAATAACTGGAAGTAGAGGGAAGAGTTCACTGTTATTGCACTCATCAGAAGCACAACTGCAGCTGCTTCTTTGTAATTATGCCCATTTAGTAACCTGATGTTTTTGGCATATTCATTGGAGTGTAACAAGTTAGTTACAGAAGGACCTTCCTTTTTGCTTCCTTTAAAAGATAGTCCATGATTTTCCTGGAATTTTATAAAATGTAAATCTCCTAATGAAGGCTAGCATTTCCAGAAATTGATGGCCAGAATTAAAGTACCAGAACATTAGTGACAGGGTCTTAATATGTTGGATTACCATTGTTTGTCTAATTCACATTTTCTCAGCCAAGTATCCGTTTGATTTGGTCTGTACCCCTCATTCCTGCCAGTCCAGCTTATGCTAAGATCCAATTTTATCCCCTGTCACAAGCTGCAGAGCTTTCACTGTTAGACCAGCCTCCCCCAGCTCCCTCTTAGGCATCAATGTCTTGTTGGCATTTCTTTCCCCATTCCTTTTAATCTCATGGTGTCTTGGCCAAATTGAATCAGGCGTCTGAGAGTGTAACCCACTTATAATGGCAGTCCGAGATATCACCAAGGGATCATCATCTTATGTTCAACTAAAGACAAGACTAAGTCAGGAAACTATCATAAGCCACTCTTGGCATCAGATTCAGTTAGAAGGATATAGGACAGAAAATCCAGTTTGCCGACAGGACACTGTTCCTCTTAGTGGGAGGAGTCCTCAGCAGTCTGCAGCAGTCCACAGAGTCATTGGGCGCTTAAAATCCCCTCCCACCTCTAGTGACTGCTCAGTTGCAAAGAAAGCAGACTTTCATCGGGGGGATGCAGGATCTGCCCTGGCTTAGAAGCCCCATGACCTATAGGAAACCTTATCTCTTGCTGGAATTTCTCCAAAGGACATGCCAAGTTTAAAGAGTCAGTGTACTCAAGGAAGGCCAAAATTCTGGAGTCAGGTATTTATAATTTCCCCTAGTTCAGATGCTGCAGTTTACTGATGTCAGGTCATTTTTACCATATGCAATGCTACCTCATAACACAATGGCACTTCATCTTTGTCAGGTTTCCTGGGGAACAGAGCTAGACAGTTAAAAGGTGAAATTCTCAGTTGAAGGGAAGAGTTTTGTTAACTCATCATTTACACCTTGGTTTTATAAAAAGCTATAGTTGAAAGTAATGTATTTTATATTGCAGATTTGTAGAGGATATCTTGTAATTTTTTCTAAAGGTTATAAATACCTACTGCAAAAAAAGTTAAAACATAGTTGTGTGTAAGGAAAAAAGTACAAGTCCTTCCCCTCAAATCCTTAAGAATTTTTTGATGTACAGATCTGCACATAAACATACATATTTCTATGTATTTGTTTAATATAACTTGTATTTATTCTTTCAACTGATTTTTATTGAATGCCTATTTGAGGTATTTTACGTACTGTAAGGAATTAAACAGACAAAAATTCCTGCCCTTCTGGAGTTTACAGTCTAATAGGGGGAGGTGTACAATAAAATAGTGTTTAAAGGTGATGAGTACTATACAGAAAGGCAGGGAAGAGGTGAATTTTTAAGTAGAGCGGTGAGGGAAGGCCACACTGAGAATGTGGCAGTTGAACAAAGATTTGAACGAAGATTAAAGGAGTTAAGGGGGAAAACCACATGGACGTGTGAAGGAACAGTTTCAGGCAGAGACAACAGTAAGTACAACATATCTTAAGTGCTTGGTGTGTTTAAAGAACATCAAGGAGTCTGGGTGCTGGGACAGAGTAACTAAGAATATTAGGAGGTGTGCTCAGAGATGAAAGGAGATGGAAGGCAGGTTGTGTAGGGACTTGTAGACCCTTTACGAACTTGTGCTGCTTCTCTCAGTGAGTTGGGAAATGTTGGAGGATTTGTAAGCACAGTAATCCAGTTATGTGACGCACATTTTAAAAAGGATTCCTTTGGCTACTCTGTTAAGAATACCCTATAGGGCACAGGGATAGAGGTGGGAGACCAGATGGAAAGCTAATGGGAAAGTCATTCCCATTAGTAGGTGCATAATAATCTGGATGTACTGAAATTTATTTAAGTAATACCTTGTTGATGTTCAATTAGGTTGTGTCTAATTTTTTAAGAGGGAAGAGATATGGGGATATATGTATATGTATAGCTGATTGACTTTGTTATAAAGCAGAAGCTACTAGAAAAGATGTTTCAACTCACTTTCTGGTATACACGTCTTTAACAAGCATTTTGGAGTATTTCTGGGTCAAAGGGGATGAGCATTTTACACTTTGAAAATAGTTGCTCTGTTGCTCTCCAAAAAAGGGTCATCCACCGTCAGAAAATGCCCTTCGTACCCTAAGTATTTGTAAACTTCTGTATTTTTCCAAAGGGTAATTTTGGGAGATAACGATCTAAATTATTATTTCAAAAATCATAAACTAAATTTTATTTAACTTAATGTTTGTTTTTAATAAGGAATAATAACTTTAATGAAGGTGTATATTCTGTTTTTTTAGGTTCTCAAAGTTTTTCTGGCATCATTAACTTGGAAAAGCCTGTGATTTGCTCTTTGGCTGCCATAATAAGATATCTGAAAGAATTTAACTTGGAAAAGGTGCTTTCCAAACCCAAGTAAGTGATTTATCAAAAATAAAAAAAGGGTGGTGGTATATTAAAAAACATTTCTTAAATTGAATTTGGTAAGTACTGTTGAATTGAATTTTGTTAAGTACTAGGAAAGAAGTTTACCTGCTCTGGATAGAATATTCTGGGGCAAGAATGAGCTGTGTGGTATTGTTGCTGAAGAATATTAAAAATATTAATTGACATAAATTAAAAGAAAGCTTAAGAATTCTGTCAATTTGTATTCATGATAGGTATTGAATGTATTATAGCGTTGACCACAACACCATAATATAACACTGTGCTTTATACTAATGCACAGTTAATTGAGAAGTAGTATTAAGAAGTGGTATTGAAAAGCATTCATAAAACTTCATCACCTTTCTTATTCTTGGTTTCAATTCTTATTTCACAGACCATAAAGTTGAAGATAAAGAGGACAGCTACTAACATAGACAGCTTTTTAAAAAAATTTTTTAACTTTTTTTACTTTTGGCTACACTGGGTATTTGTTGCTGCACTCGGGCTTTCTCTAGTTGTGGCGAGCAGGGGCTACTCTTCGTTGCAGTGCGCGGGCTTGTTGCGGAGCACGGACTCTAGGTGCACAGGCTTCAGTGGTTGTGGCGCATGGGTTCAGTAGTTGTGGCTCGCGAGCTGTAGAGTGCAGGCTCAGTAGTTGTGGCGCACGGGCTTAGTAGCTCCACGGCGTGTGGAATTTCCCGGACCAGGACTCGAACCTGTGTACCCTGCATTGGCAGGCGGATTCTTAACCACTACGCCACCAGGGAAGCCCCTTACAGACAGCTTTTTAAAAGAGTGATTAACTTTGTAGAGTTGAGAGATTTAAAAGCTGGCAATTGACATTCTAGGAAAATGCTAGTTTAAAGGCCAGTGGAATAAAAAAAGGGTAGCAGAATAATTTTCTTGCCTTTCCATATTCTACCTTCACTAGCCCCTTATCTTTGGCTCTGTGAAGAATTACCCTATATCATATAGATCCTGGATAAGTAAGCTACTTCCTCTTCTGCAGAGGTGGGGTGGACAGATAGGAGCTATCTCAGTAAAATGTCATTTAGTACCAAGATTGGGAAATCCTTGTCTATGTCTATTTTAATCCCACCCTGAAAGCAATACACTTCCAAGACTTCTACCCAATGCCCTAAGTATTTTGAGGTATTTCTACTCTCTTTAGTCGGAGAGCAAACTATTCTAAGCCCTATGTGAACCCTTGTTCGTCCTACTGTTTCTTGTGGTTCTTTCCCTGATCTCATGTGAGGTCCTCCGCATATTTTAGGATCAGTGCTTGGCCAATGACTTTGATGGGACCCTTCTGCATCTCTCTGTATGCAGCTCTGTCGTCTCTGACATTCTGTCTCACAACTTCTACTTTCCTTGGTCTGTCCAAAGAGTTAGTCATAGTGTTTACCTCTTTTGTTTTTCTTCTCTCAGGGATCACAGTTCTATGCTGCCTGATGTCCAACTGCCTGAAAACAGTTTTAAATGTATATATATATGTATATATATATACACACACACACATATATATAGTGTGTATGTATATATATATTTGTATAATTTTCTAGTTGTGGTTAAAGGACAGTACTCATGCATTTAATCTTTTACGAATGAAAGCAGAAGTGAGGTGCCATGATTGAACACCATAAAAAAACAACAGAAGAGGGAGATGTGTAAAGTAACATCAGCTATCCTAAAAAATGTCTGTGTTCTGAAACTTCTGGAAAACTAATTTTCACTTAAAAATTAGCAATGGGAAAAGAACCAAATTGGAATCCCATATAAAATTATAATAAAAAAGAACAAGGAGCAGGATAATGTCCTTACAGAAAGTGAACGCATGCCAGAAAGACATGCCCACAAATTATTATTGTTGTCTGAAATATTAATGAAGTATTTTCCCATGTTACTTGGAAGATTTCTCTGGAAGTTCACACAGGATGAATGCTAGCCAGGCATTGTTTATAAGGTTTATTTCAAAGCACATAAAATTTGTTTTTTTCCCAAAGGATAAATAATTTAGAATTGCTTGATCAGTGATCATATACTGTCGAATTCCTAAGGATGCTGGCAGATATAACCCTGACTTCAAAAGTATATATATAATTCCTAACTATAACCTACTACTTCAAAATGAGCTAAAAGGAAATGATGCTAAATGTGAAAGGACAAATGAGAATAGATGAGAAATAGGAAAGATTTGAAATGAGGTGATAGGATTTGAGAATGAACTATATATTAAAGAAAAAGATCAATTTAGGAATAAAGAGTAAACTAGAAGGAATACAAAAGTAAATAAATACAACAGAGATACTTTTAAGAGAAACAGAATTTGAAAAGAGAGATGCAAGAAAAGATTACCATGGCAAACCCGATGAGACAACTATCCTTAGGAAACCCTACATGCAAGCTTGACCCTTGACCGGCATCGGAGACCTTGCCTTTGGGGAGGGTTTCCAGCATTCTCTGGTAAGAATGGCTCACTGTGCCTAAACGGTTTCTGCAGACAGTATGGTTTATGCTGAACACCTACTTGTTTTCTGGGAGCTGGAATTTTGGTACACGGTGGGGAAGAGGTGCCTATGTGAATGCAGCCCCCAGTGAAAACCCTGGGTGCTGAGTCTCCAATGAGCTTCTCTGGTAGATATTTCACACATGTTGCCACAACTCACTGCTGGGGAAATTAAGTACATCTTGTGTGACTTTACCAGGAGAGGACTCTTGGAAGCTTGCCCTTGGTTTCCTCTGGACTTTGCCTTATGTACCTTTTCCCTTTTCTGATTTTGCTTTGTATCCTTTCACAGTAATAAATCATAGCTGTGAGTATGACTGTATGCTGAGTCCTGTGTAATCTCCTAGTGAATCGTTGGGGATCTGTTATACACCCTTCTTCTTATTTTCTACTTTCATATGCATACTGGCAGCATTTAGGAATGCAAAGATATTTGTTTTAATTGCAAATAAATTAGAAGTGAATCTACAATAAAACTGAATTTTTGTCGTATGATACAATTTATAATTCATAAATTAACCATCAAAAGGTTAGACAAATGGTGAATGTATGAACTCTGAAAACTACATAGAGAACTATTCTCCACTATAAATTTCATATGTAATGTGGTAGGGTGTCTTTTTTTTTTTGGTCTGTTTTCATTTTCAAATAATATTAATAGTATTTAAATAGAATCTTTGTAAGGGGTTGATCTTTCACATAAGGTCTACACCTTTGCTGCCTTTGTCTAAATCAGAAAGATTGGTTTTTGTTTTTGTTTTTTTTAAGTAGTATAGGAATGATGTAGAATCTTAAATTTCTTTGGCAATTTTCAGCAAGAACATTTTTCTCCCATTATAAAACTTGAGGGGATAAAAAGCATCCTTTGTATTATTGTTGTCTGAAATATTAATGAAGTATTTTCCCATGTTACTTGGAAGATTTCTCTGGAAGTTCACACAGGATGAATGCTAGCCAGGCATTGTTTATAAGGTTTATTTCAAAGCACATAAAATTTGGTTTTTTCCAAAAGGATAAATAATTTAGAATTGCTTGATCAGTGATCATATACTGTCAAATTCCTAAGGATGCTGGCAGATATAACCCTGACTTCAAAAGTATATATATAATTCCTAATGGAAATAGACACTGACAGAAGGAAATTTCTTTTGTATTTGTAAGGAAGAGTCAGAACTCCAGAGTACATTATCATCCAAACATATGGGAAACCTGAAGCATAGTTAGTTCTTACAGTTGCTTGGTAATTATCATTCCATAGGAATCAGTCTAACTTAATATTGCCCAGTGGTTGATCTCTTTTATTAAGATCAGTGCAGATGTCAATGCTGCTGAATTGTGGGTCCTTGATGCCAACTAAGCATCCTTCGAGAGTCTGTCTTATTAAGGTACTCAAGTGTTCATTAATCACCCCTAGGGTGTAGGTTAAACCTGTCAAGAACAGGGGAAGTAAATGACTTTTCTTTAAACACATAGGAACTGGTTAGATAGCAACTCAGAGTCCAGGCTAGCAATACTTCCAACTTGTATCTTTGACCATGAAGGTGTGTGAACATCTGTCAGCTGTACAGCAAATCACTGCCTAATTGTTTCTTCCTGAAAATAATGTTTTACATTTTATTACTGTCTCTGGGTGTTTCACATACATTTCTGGGCTTTATGACTCCAAGGAAACCAAACAAACCCAAACTGGCCTCCCCACAGAAAGATGGCAGACCTTTGCTGAGCATATACTTTCTGCTAGGGTCTGCAGGTGCTGCAAAATGTATAAGACACAGAGAACCCATGCCTCCAAGGAGCTTAGATCTATTAATGAGGATAGCAGAAGAAGATAAATTACTGTAATGCAAGGCAAAGCAAGTTAACAGTTGTAAGAAGGAGAGAATGGCCTACACACACCTACTATCAGTGTTGGAGTTGCTTCCCTCTAAAAATCATTAACAAGTCATCCTTTGGAAGCTAGGTCAAACCTGTTGCAGGTAAATTACACTGCCAGGGGACAGTGTTCAGTTACTAGGCAACATTCCTAATATGCAGTAAGTTATTTCTTTTTCAGGGCTCTGGAACCTTAGTTGTGGGAGTCATCTAGAAGTGGAGGCATCTCTCAATGAGCACTGGCTCCTTGGGCTCTGATTTTAGGCTCTAGATTCCTGGATGAAAGCTTGCTTCTATAACTGGCTTAAGAAACTGGATTTTATTTACATCTTATTATGGCCATGATGAGTGGGGTTAGTTTTATGATGCAAACACTCATGCTTTCCTTCCAAATAGTTTAGTGACTTGCCGTTATTTTTCTTGCTTGGAAAAATGAGCCATCAAATCTGTAAGTGCTGTGGACAGAAATGTCAAAGGACTGGCTTATAAAGGAAATTAATTACTGGGTTAGTAATGCATTGATTAATATACTTTTTAACATGACAGGCTAATAAGGACAAAATTTGAATTGTGCATACATTTATTAATCACATTGAACTCAATAGTCAAGTTTATTTGAAATTTATTGAATTTTTAATCTAGTTTGGGATAGTTACAGGGACATATGGAGAATGTGAATTCTTTGAACTTAAGGAAGTAATTTCTACTTTTTCAGTTTTATACTCTACTAAAACATTAGCCACATTAATTTGTGGTCTTAATTATAGAGTAAATAACATTTGCACATACCAGAATGTTGATTAAAAGCTTTTAAAGTGTTTATCAGGATGATCTCATGCTAAAGAATAAGGAGGACGTTTTTAAGTATACTGACATATTTTTCTAGCAAATTGCATACCTTTTCCTGAAGAGACCACCACTTGCTCTGCCAATGATAAAAGACTATGTTTGGTTCTATTACTGGAAATATAAAAAAATTTAAAAATTGTTGGTACCATTACTTCCGTTTCTTGTTCTTGGTTTTTGGTGTGACAACAGCTGTCCTTTCACATCAGTTTACCTAACAGCGCCCAGTGTCGATAGAAGATACTCTCATAATGATGAATATTCTTTTTGGCTTTTTTGGGTTCGATTTCCTATCGCAGGAAATCATGTTACTTGAGTATTTCTAATGCCTAAATTAGTTTTTCTCTTTCTTTATGCACTTGCATCATGGCTCATATTTCATTCTTTTACAGGAATTTTAAACAGTTGTCAGGTGAAATGGAATTTATGACAATTAATGGAACAACATTAAGGAACCTGGAAATCCTTCAGAATCAGGTCAGGTAAACATAAGGCCTATTAGATTCAAAATGGTTTTGAAAAAAAATGTGGGATAAGGTAGCAGTCTGTTCTTAGGTATGCAGGTGAAAACAGTGTTGTCTTCAGCTGGCAGCTCTGCCTGACATCTACTGGTAACTGCAGTGCTCACTTTTTCTGAGGACCAAATACATGAAATACTTACTTGGGGGTTACGTTGGGAGCTATAGAGCTGTGCTTTTTAATGATTGAAGCAACACGTCCATCCTGATAATTTCTTTATCAAATATTTCTTTGGAAAGGCATCATCTTTGGAAATTAATGTAAAGTGGATTTTTTTGGTCTGCTTGGTTATGTTTTTTCTACATACTTTTAACTGATTGTTGAAATGTCTGCAGTCTTACTTCATTATCCAGCATATAAAACAAGTTTCTCTGATACTCAGTTTGACTGTAAGATGCATAATATTTCACTTCTCAAACTTCCATCATTGTTTACTTGCCCTTTATTGATGAATGAGAAGGGTAATGAAGACATTAAAATTATTGCTTTCATGTATTGAACTATCACTTGGAAATGTGAGATATTATATTGTAAAACTAATGTTATTATAACATAAAGTCACAGAAAGAAAAAGCAGTTCCAAGTCATTTGAGTAAGTAGTGGAAAAGCTGAACCATCTGCTGTGAATCACTAGAACTGCTGTGAATTAAAGTAAATGCTGAATGTATTCTCCTGACTCCTGGATTTGTATATTGCTGTCTCGTTTCTCTCACTTGGTTTCTCCCTCTGCCAGGCTGTCCTTGTATACTGGAGTCAGCCTTCCTTTTATGCAATAACATTTTTATCATGTCATTCTGTCATCCGGAAGTTGAGTATATTTCCCGCAAGTCTTTCTCATCAACTCTGTAAACATCCCCGAGGTAGCAGACAAAAGGGCATTTCTGGGGTGAAGAAGAGCCCACAGTCAAAGCCTGCAGACACAGCCCTGGTATTCCAAGATTTCTTTACTTCTGCCACATCCTCCCTGTTCACATCCTTTACAGTGGAGTCAGTTCTGAAATCAAATTCCTAAGGCAAAAATCATCCGTCATCAGAATACCCTCTAAAATCCCTTTCTTTATCAGGACTTGGGCCCTTGTAGAAATAGAAGCTGAAAATTAGCATCTTCTGCTTGTCTTTGTGCTTGGGCTTTGTCCTCCTTTACCATAGAGCAATGGAAAGGGGTCATGAGGAGGGAGCTGGTTGCCAGGGAGAGCAAAGGTGTAACAGGACTTAGGTCTCCCCCAGCTCTCCCTCTCTTGTCTGAGCCTGCTTCTCCAATGATGCCAGGTAATTAGAGAATGAGTCCCCTCCACCGTACTCTTCCTGGGACCCTTTACTGTGGTCCAGGCAGTCGGGCTCTCGTCTCAGGAAGGGATGGTGCAGTCACTGATGTGGGTTCTCCTCATAGGTCTGCTCTGCCTGCCCAGCTCCTCAGGGAGCCTTCCATGACCACTGTAGTTTCTGTGTGTGCCCTGCTTTAAACTCCTAAGGCCTGGAGAGGTTATAGCACACTTTTTATAGTTGATTTCTGCCAGGTGGCATTGTGTCCTCATTAGGAGTCTTTTCTCCCACACTTGGATGTAAGTGCCCTGAGGGAGGGACCATGTCTTAATATACCTTTGCCACTTATTCTATTGAGCTCACAGAAGGTATTATGTAAGTACCTGCTCGTTGATTTGAAGGAAAAGGAAAGAGTAAAAAAAAAAAAAAAAAAAAAAAAAACCAGGTGAAAACAACTTTATGTTCCAAATAGAACTTAAACCTATTATTAGACATTTTGTACTACAGTGAAACCTTGGTAAAATTTAATACCATCTCTAGTTAATTGTAAAATTTTTTTAATGGCTTAACTTTAAAGTGGCAAAGCATAGATAAATTTTTGCTAAGGATTTAATAAAACAGACTAAAATCAAACCCTTCAGGGGTACAGTCCTAGAGTGCAGTACAGGTTCACTTCTCTCCTTAAACTTGTTCAGTGTTGTCATGAGAGTATCTGTCTTTAGAATGGCAACCCTTAGGTAGTGGGAGATACTGAACTGCCAGAGGAAAATGAAATTATCTTCACTGTGCTTTCCAAGGCAGGAAAGGATGCAGTTATATTTTTGAGATGTTTAGGACAAACATTTCAAAAGAGACTTCTCAATAATTTATTGTTAGTGAACTAAAAACTATACATAGACTGTATCTTTCTTGTGTAAAATATAAGTACTTTGTGTGTGTATATAAGGATGTGTGTATGTATACATTCATTCATCTGACATTAAATGAACACCTGTTTTGAGCTCTGTTTTATGCTAGGGCGTATCATTTAAAATTGGGGTCTATGGAATAATGAGGATGCATGAACAACTAGCAGTTTTGGTACAAATACAATCATCTAGTTAATAAAACTTGTTTTCTGGTCTTTTTTAGACTGATATGAAAACCAAAGGAAGTTTATTTTGGGTTTTAGACCATACTAAAACTTCATTTGGGAGACGGAAGTTAAAGAAGTGGGTGACCCAGCCACTCCTTAAACTAAGGTAAAAGGAATTGTCTTTTGTGTGTTTAATCTGAACACTGTTTTCAGTTGGGGAAGATTTTATTTTGTATCTGGCAATAGACTATTATCGGGAAGATTTTTTTCCTTGTCCCTAACAACGAGCCTGCTTTCAGTTGGAAGACATGGGGTCTGCCCGGAGAAAGTGAGTTAACCAGTTAGTTGGGGTCATCAGTAGCATAAGGGTGTAGGGGGAGAGAGGCTGGGGCGATGGGGCACTGCCTTTTGTTGAGGGCTTTGAAGGCTGGGCTGAGGAGCTGGTAGCCAGAGGAGGTTAATCCAGTGATTCTGCACATGGGAGTGATAGGATCAGAGCTGGCTTGTGTGTGGGAGCAGACAAAGTGGTCATGGGTGGGGAACAAGTTAGCAAGTTCACGGAGAGGTTCTGAGGACCTGAGCTAAAGAAGTAACAGTAGGAATCTGAAAGAGGGCTTAGATGTGAGATGTTTAAGAAGGTAGGATGAGTAAACTAGGTGTGCTTTCAGGAAGGTAGGTGAGTCTGGTGCCTAAAACACAGTGGTTTCCAAGCTTGTCTGCACGTTGGAATCACCTGGGTAGCTTTGAAATACTTAACGCCTGTATCCAGCCCCCAGATATTGTGATTTCAGTGGCCTCCAGTGTGGCCTGGGAGTTGGAATTTTTAAAAGCTCCCAGATGATTCTGACATGCAGATAGATTTGGGAGCTGTGACCTATGCCTGTCACATAGTAGGAGTCCAAATAATGTTGACTGACGGACTGAATGAATGAATGCTATTATTTATTGTGCTTTTACTATGTACCAGTATTTAATATTCAGAATCATCCTCTGAGGGTGGGTCCTTGAGATGAGTAAACAGATTCAGAGAGCTTCAGTAACTTGCTTGATGTTTCACAGCTGGTAGAGCCTAGATTTAAAATCAGCATTGAATCCATCTTGAACAGCTTCCCATATGGACGGACCAGAGAGAGTGTAGTGCTGGTGCTGTTAGTGGGCTCTGTCAACTGAGTCAGTCCCACTAAGGCTGCAGCTCACCACCCCCTAGCCAGCCCACTGTGTTCTCACCGTTGCAGTGGTACAGTACCTCCTCACAGGGCTGCGGTAAGGAATAGAATGAGGCAGTAATCTTCACTGCCAGTTTTGAGCTCTTTATCATATAGCAAGCACTATGCTAGGGGCTTTACGTGCATCGTCTCTTAAACTGCACAGCAGCCTCACTAATGGCTGCATCTTATGCTGTGCTTAGTAAATAGCCATCTTTGGCAAAGGATAGCAGATGCTGTTACTGTTAGTCCTAAGCTTTAAGATACTGTTCTGATGATGATTGGTTACTAAATCACTTCACCTTTTAGTGGGTCATTACGGTTTCTTTTCTTGACCATAAAGACCTTCGGACAGGGGTAACTGACTAGGTAAAGAAGGAATTCTGAAAATGGAAGTATCTACTTTGGTTCAGTATTCAAACAAGATAAAGATACCTCATGGAGCAAAAGCAGACAAGATGGCTTTCTGTAGATAGTGTGCGGACAGCAATATAAGGGGCGTTGCCTTCTGGCTGATAGAAAGGCATCTAAAGCATCCACATTATTATTTTTATTTTATTTGGTTGGTTGAAATATTCAACAGAAACAGACTTGCTAGCAGACTTTTACATGCAAATTAAATTTTTTATTTCTGTTGTTAAATTTGTTTTGTATAAACAGGATTAATTTGAGATAAATTCAGTAGATCGTGTTGTATGCTCTTTGGGGGTTGATCATGTACTCTTTGGGACCCTCCTTTCCCAAAAAGGCTGAGAGAAGGTACTCCATGCGTTGAACTCCAGTGCTTTCAAGTATGAACTTTAGACCAGCCTAAAACATATATAGCTGAAAACAGGCACACAAAACTTCTTCCTTTGCCATTTTTATTTTAAATCATAGTTTAAAAACTTTAAGCTTCCTAATCCATTAAAATTGAATTCAGGGACTTCCCTGGTGGTCCAGTGGTTAAGAATCTGCCTGCCAGTGCAGGGGATGAGGGTTCGATCCCTGGTCAGGGAACTGAGATCCCACATGCCATGGGGCTGAACTCGTGTGCCATAATTAGAGAGCCTGCATGCCACAACTACAAAGCCCATGCCCCACAACTAGAGAGAAGCCTGTGCACCACAACTAAGACCCGACACAGCCAAAAATAAATAAATAAATATTAATAAATAAAAATGTGCTTATAAAAAAAATTGACTTCAAAAGAATTCCAGTTATATCTTAATTGCACTTGCCATGTCTTCCAAACAAATACCTAGAGAAAATCTTCAGCTGATTAGTCAGTAGTTCAGCTATATATTTATTGTTGTTGTTGTTTTAGTACTAACATTAGGTGCCATGCATCCAGGCTAATATTCTGTCTCTGACATAGGCAGCCAAAGGTTAGTTTAAAGCCTAGTTTTCGTCTATAGTGAGATCATACAGCAAATAATTGGTGACAAGGGAACTTAGCAAGCTATAAGGTGGATCTCCCAAAGTTCTTCAAGAGCCATTATTTGTCAGTCATCCATGAATTCTCTTAAATCCTTTAGGATCTTTTTAACATTTTTAACCTATTTTAGCTTCCAGGGCAATCACACAGTTCATAAATTCAGGACCAAGTGTTTCAAGTTTCAGAGGATTTTCCACTCCCACTACTTTTTATTCTATAAAATGGCCTCTTTGGTGCAAATTTTTCTAGTGACTTTCTAGGAAGTACAAATGGCTTTTACCCTATACTTACTGATTCAAAGAATTCACTTGGGTTATTGAGGTCAGATGTTACTCTACTGAAACCACATTGGCTTTTATAAATAGGCTATGCTTTCTTATGTGTTGTGCCCCATACATTTTATCAGTTCTGTAATTTTAGGCAAGAAGATTCTTCAGTGTAGGTCTCTGGCTTCTTATAACCGAATGCCATGTTGGCAAGCCATTAGTCCTAAGACCTTTTAAAATTAAATTATATTGAATTCATTTTTTTCGAGATTCCATCTTTGAATTTCTTCTGCTTCTTTTAGTTGATATGGTCTTGTCAGTCTTTTATACATATACCATAGGTACTTTATTGGTTTCCTCCACAAGCCCCAAAATGCAAATTCTGCTTGTAAATAGTGACTGGTTGGGAGGGGGGAGGGGCAGAAAACTTTGAAAAATGTGGGATGAGTATCTAAAATGGTATTTTAGGCAAAATATTAATTTCCAAGGCAGATTTGGTCATCTCAGAAGAGTATTCAAGATTCAGTAACTTACCCTGTGTTTTGAAATATTAAGCAAAGGTAAGTTCTGAGTTTTCTCCGTGAGTACCTCTTCTTCTACCTGCACCTTAAGTGTTGATGTTACCCGTGGTTCTTTCCTGGGGCATCTTCTTACTTTCAACACTACTTAGGATCTTATCTGTGGCCATGGCTTCTCCTGTAACTCATGTGCAGATGACTTTGTCTCCATTATCTCCCGCAGCTCCAGACCCACACATCCACTAGCATGTCTCTGCCTCAGGAAATGTTCAACATGAGTATGCAGAACAAATTGGAAATAAGACATTTCCTTCAGTGAGATAGTGATTTCTTGGAAATGCAGCTGTGTGTGTCTGTGTGTGTGTGTGTGTACATGTGTGTGCAGGTGTGCATACACACTTATAGAACAGCAGATTATTAACCACAAAGGGAACCTGAGAAATCAGTTCCTCCCCTTCTAGTGGATGAACTATTTTGATCAATGATGAAAACATTGTCTCTCTGCAAGAAGTAGTAGTATATCATCTTGCCTTTTTGTAAAATCACTTTTTATGAAAGGCACTCAGATGAAAGCCCTTTCATGAAAGACTTTTTATTAAGGAAACTAAGCATCTCCATGCCTCTGTGTTGCCCTTCTCTGTTTCTATCTGCATTACCCAAAGATGATTTTTTTAAAAATGTATATCTGATTATGTTTTGCTCCCTACTATTTACCGTTCTCACAGCACACTAAGGTGTGATATATTTCTGGACCTTTGTACAGTCTGTTCCCTTTTTCTAAAGTGGAAACTACTCATTTTTGTCTCCCTTACTTGCTGGCTGCTTCTTCAAAGTTTCCTTTGCTCACTGTTCATCTTCTCTGTATCTTTCAAATGTTGGAGTTCCTGAGGCCTGAACCTTAGGAGCTCAGCTTTCTTCCTTCCCTTATCCTTCCCTCCCCTTCTCTTCTCTCCAATGAACTTACCTATGCCCATGACCATAAATATCAAAATGTCAGTGATTCTCAAATTTGTATCTTTGGTCCTTACTCTCCTCTATTCTCCAGGCTTATATATTCAACTCAGGCTCCTAAACACATAGGTGTATCACAGGCATCTCAAACTTAACGTATTCAACCCTATTCCTCCTCCTGGTTCCCTGTCCCCTCCACCTAATGCGTTGCTTGGGCCAGAAACCTGGGAGTTACTCTGGACATTTCCTTTTGACAACCACATCCAATCTAATACTAAGTCCTATGCTTTTACCTCTAAAATATATCCAGAGACTGTGCATGTCTTGCCATCTTGACTGCAGTCAGTCCCACGTGGACTGCTGCAGTATCCTCCTAACTGATCTCTTTTTTGAAAATAAAAGCTGAATCATGTTACTCCCCTGCCTTAAACTCTTCATTGGCTTTCCATTGTGCTTCAAATAAAATTAAAATTCCTAAACATGGCTGTTCTGTCCGACTCTCCTCTGCATTCATGCATTCATTGTCGTCTGTTCACTCTGGCCTTCCTTTAGTTCCTGAGCATCCCAGAGCTTTTTCTCTTCTCATGGTCTCTGCATTTACTCGTCTCTCTACCTAAAATATTCTTTTCTTTCTCTTCAGTTTTTACACAGCTAACTGCTTTATTCTTTAGGTTTTACCTTAAAGTGTTAGTTCTTCAGAGAGCTTTTCTCTGACCTCCTGATCTAAATTATGTTCTTCGTATTATTCTTGGATAGTGTATATAGGACTTACTATGATTGGTATTTGTTTATCAGTGTTTGTTTAATATCTGCCCGTCTCACTCAACTGTGTGTTTCATTTATAACAAGCAATTGATAAGTATTTTTCCCCTGTGCTCATTTTTCTACATTTGCACTTTTTAAACAAAATCTGTATTATTAGTGTCAAATACACATAATGTAAAATTTATCTTAATCATTTTTATGTGTACATGTCATTAAGTACAGTACATTCATTAAGTACATTTTAAGTGTATTAAATACGTTAGTATTGTGCAACCATCACCACAGTCCATCTTCAGAGCTCTTTTCATCTTGCAAAACTGAAACTCAGTACACGTTCATGAATAACTTCTCAGTACTCATTTCTCCTAAACTCTGGCAAACACCATGTTACTTTCTGTCTCTATGAAGTTGACTATTATAGGTACCTCATATAAGTGGAATAACACAAGGTTTGTATTTTTGTGACTATCTTACCACTTAGCATAATATCTTCAAGGTTCATTCATGTTGTAGCATATATCAGTATTCCTTTTTTTAAGTTGAGGTATAGTTGTATAGTAGATTCACAACATTATCACTGTGTTGTATACCTGAAACATATAATATTGTAAAACATAGTGATTGAATATTTTTATAGATTATATTCAATTTAAAGTTATTACAAAATAATGGCTATAATTCCGTTTGTACAATATATCCTTGTTTATTCTATACATAATAGTTTGTATCTCTTAATCTCATACCCCTATCTTGCCCCTCCACCTTTCCCTCTCCCCCTTGGTATCCACTAGTTTGTTCTCAATGTCTGTGGAGTCTATTTCTGTTTTGTTATATAAATTTGCTTGTTTTATTTTTTAAATTTCACATATAAGTTATAGAGTAGAATATTTGTCTTTCTCTTTCTGACTTATTTCACAAGCATAATACTCTCTAGGTCCATCCACATTCTTGCAAATGGCAGAATTTTATTCTTTTTTATGGCTGAAGAATATTCCATTGTATAAATATACTAGATCTTCTTTATCGATTCATCTATTGATGGACATTTAGGTTGCTTCCATTTCTTGGCTATTGTAAATAATTCTGCAATGAACATTGGGGTGTATGTATCTTTGTGAATTAGTGTTTTTGTTTTCTTTAGATATATACCCAGCAGGAGAATCGCTGGATCATATGGTAGTTCTACTTTTAGTTTTTTGAGAAACCTCCATGCTCTTTTCCATAGTGGCTGCACCAATTTACAGTCTCGCCAACAGTGTATTAAGGTTCCCTTTTTCCATATCCTCTCCAGCATGTTATTTGTAGACCTTTTGATGATAACGATTTTGACAGGTGTGAGGTGATATCCCCTTGTACTTTTGATTTGCGTTTCTCTGGTGATGAGTGACGTTGTTCATCTTTTCATGCGTCTGTTGGCCATCTGTATATCTTCTTTGGAAAAATGTCTGTTCAGGTCTTCTGCCCACTTTGGAATCCGGTTGTTTTTATTTTATTTTTTTTGATATTGAGCTGTATGAGCTGTTTTTATATTTTGGATATTAGCTCCTTATTGGTCATATCATTTGCAAATATTTTCTTCCGTTCAGTAGGTTGTCTTCTAATTTTGTTGATGGTTTCCTTTGCTGTGCGAAAGCTTTTAGGTTTAATTAGGCACCATTTGTTTATTTTTGCTTTTATTTCTTTTGCCTTAGGAGACAGATCCAAAACAATATTGCTACAATTTATGTCAAAGAGTGTTCTGCCTATGTCCTCTTTTAGGAGTTTTACGGTTTCAGGCCTTTCATTTAAGTCTTTAATCCATTTTGAGTTTATTTTTGCATATGGTGTGAGGAATGCTGTCATTTCATTGATTTACATATAACTGTTCAGTTTTCCCAGTACCACTTACTGAAGAAGCTGTCTTTTGTCCACTGTACATTCTTGCCTTCTTTGTCATAGATTAATTGACCATACGTACATTAATTGACCATGGGCTCTCTATTCTGTTCCATGGATCTATGTGTCTGCTTTCTGTGCCAATATCCTACTGTTTTGATTACTGTGGCTTTGTAGTATAGTCTGGTAAGTATTTATTGAATGGATAATGAAAAGAAAGTCCTTAAAGTCATTAAAGTCCTAATTTAGACTCCTCCTTTGAGAAGTCCTCCTTGTTCTCCTTCCTCCCGTTATAGAAAGTTATCTACTCTCAATTATGTCCTGTTTCTTACTACTTCACCCCAAACACACACATAGAATACACTGGCAGCTCATAGTACTTTGAATATAACAGATGATTAAGAAACTATGAACAAATGAATCCATTTGAAAATCTTAGGGTTCTCAGTAGGCTTTGAAAATAAAGACAAACCTATATAAGGGAAGTTTAATTTTCTGAGAAAAACTTCTTGATTGTAAAAGAACCTTAGAAGCAGTTTTCTTTCATGTGATTCCTTGTTTTAGTGCCACAGACTTGGTTCTGAGAAATCATTTCTTCTCTTTTAGTGGAATAATTGCTTGTTCAGGTGTGAAAACATTGTACTTAACAGTGGAAGAAATGGTGTGGCGACATCTTGCATTCTTGTCAAACCCCTAGTGGAATTAAAATAGATAGAAGTTGATCAGAGAAAGTCATGTGACTTAGTAAGGAAGCCAGGCTGGGTGACAGGAAGGGGCTATCATCCACCTCAGGCATAGCTAGTTTTAAGTATCATGTAAAAAGGTCTAGCTCGTAACTCTAAACCCATCTGAATCAGAATTTATTTGCTTAGAAATATTTGGGGTCAACGTGATTTTCATATGGCTCTTAAAGACCATACCTGTAGAATCTGAATTACATAATTGGTGATTTAGACAGTGTATTAGTTTACTATGGCTGCTGAAACAAAAGTACCACAAACTGAGTGGCTTAAATGGCATAAATTTGTCTCACAGTTCTGGAGGCTAGAAGTCCAAGATCAAAATGTCAGTGGGCCTGTGAGGGAGAATCTATTCAGTGTCTCTCTCTTAGCTTCTGGTGGTTTGCTGGCAATCTTGGGTGTTACTTGGCTTGGAGATGTGTTGTCTTTTATCTCTGCCTTTATGTTCACATAGTATTCTCCCTGTGTGCATTTCTCTTCATGTGGCATTCTTTTAATAAGAATAGAGTCAAATTGGATTAGGGGCCTACCCTATTCTAGTATGACCTCATCTTAACTAATTACATCTACAATAACCCTATTTTCAAGTAAGGTCACATTCTGAGGTACGGAGGTCTTCGACATATATTTTTGGGGGGACACAGTTCAATCCATAACAGATAGGCTCAATTATTTCATATCTTTCCTCTTCTTGGCATGGGCAGATCAAATGTACACATCTCTGGAATGGAAACAAGTGTTTTGATGATTATTTAAATGTATCACACATTTATTCAATATCTGTAGTGAGATTGTAAAGAACACTGAATTTTGTAAATTGCAAACATTATGCAATTTTGCTCCTATAGTGCAATATTCTGAAAAATCTTTACTCTCCCTTACCTTTGAAAAACATTCTGGATTGTATCTGTCCAGGTGAAGGTATTTATGCAAAATGTTAGATTGATTTTAGGGATGAAAATGAGACATATTTTTTTTAAAAAAGAAAGGGAAATGTTTGGTAGAAAGGAGCAGACGTCCAAATCTAAGAGTTGAGGAAAGAAGAGTAGCCAAGGTGGGAAGAGGGAAGTGCTGAGGCTTGAGAGGTGAGGTCTGTTCCTCTGTAAACTAGTCTCTATGTGGGGGGAAGCAGAAGATGAAAACTCAAGAGGATCATATGAGTGGAAAGAAAATGGCAGAAAGGGAAACCAGGTCTAACTTGTGTTTCATCTGGTTTTTCAGCTGCATTTTTCATCTGTGTTATCTCTGTTCTTTCAACTATCCTCAGAGATGGTTACTGCTTCTATATTATAGATGAGAAAAACTGACACTCAGGTTCATTAACTGAGATCATCCAGCAAAGCACATAGGGCTATGTCTGAAAGCACAGTTTTGGAGTTAATGAGACACTTGAGCTTGTTCTGATTCCCTCATTCAGTTGTGTCACTTGGGTCACGTTATGAACTTTTGTACACCTCAGTTTCTTTACCTGTAAAATGGGAATTGCATTACCTACCCCATAGTGGTGTTGTGAGGACCAAATAAGATGGTACATATAAAGGATTACTGTGGTTCCTGACATCAGTTGTGCAGTCAAGAAGATAGCTGTGAGCTTTGTGATACCAAAAAATTGTAAGCAACCTAGCTATTAGTAGGGGAATGGAAAAATAGTTATCTGGTCATACATTAGAATATCATATGGCAGTTAAAATGAATGACTCAAGTCTACATGTTTCAATGTGGATAAATCTCATAAAAACAATGTTATAAAAGAATACATAGAGCACAATAACCATTTATCTGAACTTTGTAACACATTTGTGTTGTTTAGGGGTTCAGACATAAGTGGTAGAAATATAAAAATAGGAAGTAGAAAGGATATTTACTAACATCAGGAAAATGGTCACTTCTGGGAAGGGAGGAAAGGGAAAGAAATACAGCTGGGGTAGTGTTTTATGTGTGTTTGCAATGTTTTATTCTTAAAAAGTAAATAATATAGAGAATATAATACATACATAAACACACACACACATATGAATTTTTTAAATGGTACTGCTACCACCCCTTCACCCCCATTCTGATCAGCTAAAAGCGAGATTCAAACCCAAGCCCATCTCTCTGGAAAGCCCATGTTAGACTTGAGAGCATCTGTTTTCCACCACATCTTGTTTTAGAAAGAGGGGAAGACAGTCATAAGATGACCTGGCTGGGGGGCTTCCAGTCGTGACAGGAAGGAGGCTGTGTGCCCATGATGTCAGTTGTCCAGTATCTGTCCTGGTCAGTTCTCCTGAATCTGGTACTTCCCTGTATTTTATCTTTTGCCTGTAGCTATAGTCAGAATCATGAGGAGAATTTTCAAGGACCACTGGTAAGGAGGTAGAGCCTTTGTGTGAGTCCCTTCTCACATGACGCAACCATTAGCATTTGAGGACTGTCATTGTATGTGATTGGGCTTGGATCACAGCCTTTCTCTTTTATTTAATACTTTAACTTGTCTGAGTCCTGGGAATTTAGGAAGCTCAACTTTCTGTTCTGATTGACCAAGTGCACATTAACACTTAGTAGTATAAGATAGTTATTTTAAACTTATTTATTTATTTTTGGCTGTGTTGGGTCTTCGTTGCTGCTTGCGGGCTTTCTCTAGTTGCGGTGAGCGGGGGCTACTCTTTGTTGTGGTGCATGAGCTTCTCACTGCGTTGGCTTCTTTTGCTACAGAGCATGGACTCTGGGTGCACGGGCTTCATTAGTTGTGGCACGCAGGCTCAGTAGTTGTGGCTCGCAGGCTCTAGAGCACAGGCTCAGTAGTTGTGGTGCATGGGCTTAGTTGCTCCGTGGCATGTGGGATCTTCCCGGACCAGGGAGCAAACCCATGTCCCTTGCATTGGCAGGCAGATTCTTAGCCACTGTGGCACCAGGGAAGTCCCAGATAGTTATTATTAATTTTGTATTATTTAGTGTCAATGACAGTGTTCCTACTCTCAAGGAGTATCTAATCTAATTTGGTCAAGGTGTAATCTAATGAGGAGAAGGAGATGCAAGTGATGGAAACTTTTTTTTTTTTTTTGATGGAAACTTTTATACCTGAAATAAAATGCTGTGACTCACTGTATAGCTCAATAACATAATTAGAACAAATGAAGAATACTTTTATAATTCAAATTAGATTTTTATAAAACTGCTTAAGAGCATTAAGCATGCTAAGTTTATTCTTGGCATTTAAATCACACCAATATTTAAGAAAATTGAAAATTGTTGGTTTTAGGAAATAGGTCCTTGACTAGATTTTTGTGTAATTTTCTAAAGTACATTTTAGTGATAGCTAATCTTCTTGAATAATTAAATGACTTTTATTTTGGTAAACCCATATGTTTCGAGTATTAATATTTGTATGTCTAATTTATAGCCCTGGCCTAAATGACAAAGTAATAGAATATTATATATTTGCTCCACTTAACATTTAGTTTATATTAGCAAAACTAAATGCCATTTTAACTCTGGAACTTCCTGAAATTAATTACACGAGGAGGCTCTGTTTATTCTTTGTGGTTTCCCATGTTCCATGAGCCTGCCAACAAATGTTCACCTGTGGTGACTCTGCTCTTACTCAGCCCAGTGAGACACACTACTTCTCATAAATGGGAAGGAAGAGTGGTGGGTGAAGCATAACTGGGAGCTGTGACTGATTGGTGTTGACCCCATGCCTCTTTTCCTTTGCTGTGTGGATGCGAGTGAGAGCAGAGAAGGGGACTGCTGCCACCAAGAAAAAAGTGACCCTAAATGCCTCTTACCCAAACGTCTGCCCTGTTATTGCATATGGATTAACCAGCATCTTTTGGGATGCAGTCTATTCAGGAACATTTAGCTGGTCTCTGCTTTGTACTATAGTTGCCAAGTTTCCAAGAATTCTTAACCACAGGCCCACCTTCACTCAGGTTTGTTATTTTAATTTGTTTTATCTCTGTGGTCTGGCAATTTCTAAGTTATGAAATTTATTTAAAATTGTCCCATTGTGCATTATGGTTCCTAGCGAAAGCAAATACAGGTCCTCCCTGAAGGGATACACTCTCATCTAGGCCTCCTAGGAATTTCAAAGAGCAAGTTCTGCTGTAAGCTCATAAACCGTAATTACAAAAGATGTGGAGAAACAAGTAATCATGAGTTGAGTCAGCAGAAATTATAAAACAGTAGACTTAGAATCCCAAGACCTTCAGATAAGGGGATTATAAAGATAAATATTGAACCACCAAGTTAAAAAAAATACAAAAGAGAATAAAAACATGAGCACAGAACAAAAATACCATCAAAAGAGATCAGGTTGATTTTTTAAGAAGAACTACATACAACTTTTAGAAATGGTGGGTGGGTTAGACCAGAATAGATGCAA
The DNA here is from genome assembly GCF_963455315.2 of Globicephala melas. Taxonomy (NCBI): domain Eukaryota; kingdom Metazoa; phylum Chordata; class Mammalia; order Artiodactyla; family Delphinidae; genus Globicephala; species Globicephala melas. The sequence continues at coordinate 63,703,319 of NC_083316.1, forward strand.
TATCTGAATTCCAAGATGATATCTGAAGAAATTACCTAGAGTGTAGCACAGAAAGATAGTGTGATCAGAGATAGAAGAGACTGAAAGACAAATCAGGTCTAACATAATCCTCATCAGATTTCCAGTAGAAGAAAATGAGAATAGGAAAAGAGAGACAGTATTCAAAGAGATAGAAGATGAGAGTTTCTCATATTTCATGAAAGATGTGACTCCTTAGGTTTAGAAAACACAATTGAATCAAAGTGCAATTGAAAACAAACAAGAATTCCACATTTTGCTAAATCATGATGAAACTACACATAACACTGAATCAGAGACAAAAATCCTATAGAGAGCAAAGAAAGATCACCTGTAAAGTAATGGAAATTATATAACTGATTTGATTTCTAATTTCTACCTGTTCTGTAATTCATCTGCTTTCTTTTGAATGTCTTTTGAATTTATTATTTTTTATCATTCAGCCCCACACCCCACAAAGCTTGGTAGTTTTTATGTCTCTTCCTGTTGTCTGTTGTTTCTATTGCTTCTTACTCATCTCATTTCTTTTTATGCTTGAATGCTGGTTATATTATTTAGAAATTTTATTTTTAAGAATAAAGTGAGAGAGCAGCACTATTTACAATAGACAAGACATGGAAACAACCCAAGTGCCCATCATCAGACAATTGGCTTAAGAAGATGTGGTATATATATATGCAATGGAATATTACTCAGCCGTTAAAAATGAGTGAAATAATGCCATTTGCAGCAATATGATTGGACCTAGAGAATATTATACTTAGTGAAAGTCAGAGAAAGACAAATACTATATGATATCACTTATATGTGGAATCTAAAGATAATACAAATAAATTTATATATAAAACAGAAACAGACTCACAGACACAGAAAACAAACTTATGGTTAACAAAGGGGAAGGGGAGGGAGGGAGGGAGGGACAAATTAGGAGTATGAGATTAACAGATACAGACTACTATACATAACAATAGATAAACTGTATAGCAAAGGGAATCATATTCAGTATCTTATGATAACTTATAATGGAATATAATCTGAAAAAAATGAAACACTTTGCTCTACATCTGAAACTAACACAATATGGTAAATCAACTATACTCCAATAAAAATAAATAAATAACATGAGAGCTAAGATGAAGGTGTCTTTTCCCAAAGAAGATTTTCACTTGCTCCTGCCAGATTCTCAGTGATACTTCCAGTCTGGAACATCTTAATCCAGGTTCAGCGTTTGACATGTTTCAGTTCATCCAAATGATGCTCACCTACTCTACAAGTTTACCCTTACTATGAGGCCAGCTTATTTTTACAGCAGATCCTTCTGGCATATCTTTTTAGTGCAAAAGTGGTTTTGACTGCTGGATTATTTCTTTGGGTTCTTGCTTTCTTTTAGATTTTAGTATAGTTTTTCCTTACCATTTTTTTAGTCCTTTGATGCTTTCATGAACGTGTTTTATGTTTTGTTTGGCTTTTTGAATTGTCCGCAGTGGGAGGGATGGTCTGAAAATACCCATTCCCATTATCATCAAAAACACAAATCATATTCATGCTCTTTTCAAAGACTCAGATTTGTGGCCTGAACCAATAATGGAAGGTAGCTGTCAGAAAATTGTTCTGTTTAATATTCTGAAAAGGGTGAATTGTCTCATGGTAAAATGATGCCTCATTTGAACATGAGTAATAAAAATCCTTAAAAACTTGGGTGATTTACAATTTGCAACAAAGTACATATTGAGAATAGCTCTTTAGAATGTAATTTCGTAAATAAAATAAACTTTTTCATGATCTATAAGATTTTGAGCGTGATATTTGCACTCTCCATCTTCTATTTTTGCAATTGGTGCTTTATAAGCACTCAGTAATTGTTCATTGAATGAATGAGTGAATAGTGTATGTGAAAGGCAAAGCTAGGTGGATTCAAATAATGATGGTTAGGCCCTAGGAGAAGGCCTGTGATTCATGTTTCTACCAGAAAGTTGTTTAGGTAGTTGGTTTAGCCATATCGCATGAGTAATGTGTTAATGTCTGAATTTAATTTACTCATTTTATATCATCTGTCTTTAGAGCTAACCTTTCAGTAAAAAATCAGAACAAACAGCAACAACGAAAAACCTCTCCCCAGTAGTTTACTTCTTTCCTCCCCAAATAACCTGATGTTAGAATTATAGAGGCATCTCCACAAATAGCAACCAGCAGGTACAGACTGATCACATGTCCTTACTATGGCAGTAGCTATAGGTGATACACTGTGTTTCTGAGTGACAGTCACATACAACAGATATTAACGTCATCACTCAGTTCATCTTCAAATGTGAAGGCCTCCAGCGACACCCACATTTACTCGTTGGATCTTTGGTGGTAAAGAAGAATATTTGTCATCCCCAGGACCTCAGATTCATTGTTTTTTTGTCATATGGAATGAAATGAATGACTCAGGTGTCCTCTTTTCATTTGTTTAGAATGTATCATGTGATAAGATCAGTTGTAGAATACCATAGGGCATCTTGGAATAATATCTTTATCCTCGTTTAATTGACAGTGCTATTTCCTGTTTTGTTGATCTCTCTCATTGACTGCACCAAAATAATTGTTTTCTGTTCTGGTGGTCTGACCTATTATTTTATTATGGTTATTTAGAAAGTCTTATACCTGTTAATTAAAGAACAGTTCTAAGATATACCATTTTATTTAAAAAACTTGATTAGAAGTCATTTTTCATTGATTTGCATTCTGCTTATAGGAGATAAAAGTGGAAGTATAGCTGCCCCAGTGATGAGAAATTCATGGTGGTAAACAGTGCCTCACACCCTCTCCCCGTCTCCCCCTCTCCTTGCCCGTGTTAGACATCTGTAGTTGGTTATGGCATTCTTTCTCAATGTACCTACTAACCAATCTTAGTACAGTACTTCAGGTCACTACTACCAGTCAGATGTAGCACTTGAGATGCCAGAACTAGCTTTCCTTGTGTAATCCTTTCCTGTTCACTTTGCACAAAACACCTTTTTGCATATCTATGCCTAAAGGCTTGTCTACACATAGTTATTTCCAAGCTTATGTTTTGGGTGCTGTTTCTCCCTCCCCTGAGCTGTTCTCTGTGATGCCTACCAAACAAATTTCATAACCAAATACAGATCTCTGTAATAATAATGGTGGTAACAGCTAACATGTATTGAGTAGTTACTATGTACCAGGCAATGTGCTAAGTGCTTAATGTGTATTATTTCATTGAATTCTTGTAACAACTCTATGAGTTAGGGACCATTATTATTTCCATTTTATAGATGGAGAAAATAGGGCAAGTTTAAATTACTGGTAAATGGAAGAGCCTGGATTTGAACTGAGGTCATTTACGTTTTCAGCCCAAATTCTTAACCTCTGAGCTGTTACCTCCCTAACAAGTAAAGGCTGGGTTAATGTGAAAGTGATTCATAGTGAACAGGCTTTTGTCTGGGCTGTCACAAGGCTAAAAAAAGCTACTACCTTTCTATTTTCCAAGAAAGTATTTTTTTAAAAGTCTTTTGGAAGACTTCATAAATGTGATTTAGGTTTTTATTAACCTCTTTTGCTTTTATCTTTCCATATTTCAGACAACCTTTATAATTTTTGAGGGAGTAGCTATCTGGCTGTCTTTTATACATTCACAGATGGCATTATTTTATCTGTCCTCATACCATCTGCAGCATCAACTTAATCTATTTCAATTGGTGTCATCTTTCATTTGTGCAGGAGTGAGTTATTAAAATAAAACTTTATATTTGTATAGCATTTGGGGTAAACGTTGTGATAAAATAAATCAATGTTTTACCCTAACAATCTTATGCAAAGAAAATTTAATTTTTTATTTTTTCACCTCATCTTGATTTATTTTATATGTAGTCTTTGAAATTCAATTGAATCAAATTCAACAGCTACTTATTGAGCACGTATCATGATCTCAGAACTATGGGACTGAAGAAATGATCCCCATTCTCACCAAGCTTACTGTCTAGCAGTAAAGATAGTAGAGAAGTAAATACAGTTGTAAGTTCCACTATGGAAAGAAAACAGAGGGTTGTATGGAAAAGGATGGCAAAGGATGAAATATAGTCTAGTGAGTCTAGAAAGCCCTTTCAGAGGAAGGGTGAGAAGGAGTTTGCCAAAGTGGAAGCTGGTAGGCAGTAGGAAAGGGGAAAGGAGTCTTCAAGGCAGAGTGAGGAGCAGATGATAAAGCCCTGATGTCAGAGAACTTGGAGTGACCGTGATGTTGGGAGAAGTTCAGTCCAGCTGGAACTTAGAGTGAAAGGAAGAGAGTGACAGGTGATCTGAGACGAGACTTGTGAGGTAAGCAGGGATCAGTTGTCTGAAAGGTCAGTTAAGGATTCTGGATTTGAATCTAAGATTAATGGCAGGTCATTGATGAGCTTAAGGCAGAGATATGGCATGAACAAGTTTGGGTTCTAGGAAGACCACTCAGGCTACAGTGTAGAGAATGGATTGGAAGAAGGGACAAAAGTGCGCATGGGGTGGAAAGTTAGGAGGCTGATTTGGTAGAACATTTCTCTTTGTGAGAAATGATTTTTACTTAGACTAGGGTAGTAGCAATAGACATGGAAAGAACTGAATAGATTTAAGAGGTCATCCCATTGAGAATGGAAGAATCAGCCTGTGTGTCTACAAAGCTCTGGCTTGTTCTACTTTGTCATGCTAAACCAAATGCCTGTTCTCCATAGCAGAGGATGAGCCAGAGACAAAATGGAACAAAAATGAGACCTGGGGACTTCCCTGGTGGTCCAGTGGTTAAGACTCTGGGCACCCAATGCAGTGGGCCTGGGTTTGATCCCTAGTCAGGGAACTAAAGATCCCGCATGCCGCAACTAAGACCTGGTGCAGCCAAATAAATAAATATATTTTTAAAAAATGAGACCTGAAGTTAGTATCTGTTTTGTGAATTCACAGGATAGTTATAAGGATAACAAAGATAAAAGCACTTAATTAATTGTGAAATACTCAATTTAATAGTTACCTAGGCAGGATTCTGATATAGGTTTGCCCTTCACATCAGCGTATATGATATCAACAGAACTTTGATAAATGTGTATTCAACAGCTGATGGCCCCATTTCCCCCCACATGTCAGTTCATTCTTTCATTTGCTTGCTTGTTTGTTCATTCATTGATCCAAAAAGCATTTACTAAAGACCCGTTTTCTACTAGATATGTTTACTTATTTCAGTCTTTTCACATATGGCCATCATACCCAGTGTAGGCCTTTGATGTGTATAGGTGCTGGATGGGCCTTATCTCATTTAGCACACATTTAGTCAGGTTTCCATGTTGAGTTGACAGAGTCTCACCATTTCTCCCCAAGCGGCCCATCACTTTGGGTGTAGCCATTCATAAAATCCTGCAGCCTTGGCCTCCCGTGTCTCCTGATGTTTTTCCTCTGCACTTTCCTTTTTGTTGTTTTGGCTGTGCTGTACGACACACGGGATCTTAGTTCCCTGACCAGGGATCGAAACCCGTGCCCCCTGCAGTGGAAGCGTGGAGTCTTAACCACTGGACCGCCAGGGAAGTCCCATCCTCTGCACTTTCTATTGCTGCTCCCAGTCTTTGCCCAGGCTCAGTGTGCCTAGTCCCATTTCAGTCAAACACTTGATCAATTCAACCACCACCACCAAGTATTCTCTCAAAAAAGTTAGTTAGCTGAAAGAATTGCTTTTTGATTGAGATGGTCCGTCCTTTCAGTCAGAGTAGAAAATTCATTTGCCCACCGTAGACCCATTTTATTAGCCAGGTAATACAAGCAATGGTAGCAAGTAAATTTTCAATCTCAGTGGTTTAAATACAATACAAGTTTATTTTTTGCTAATGAAACGTTCATTTGGTAGCAGATGTGGGAGTGGAGGGTTTTCTGCTCTACTCACACACCCATGCTGATGGAGTCAGCAGGTGAGGGGCTCACAGAATTGTCCTGGACTCAACATCCAGTTGGCAAAGGGGGAAAGAGTGAATGTGGAAGATCACAGGAGGTTTTATGGGCCAGGGCTAAAAGTGGTGTAATCATTCCTACCCACATTTCACTGGCTAGAACTTGGGTACACGGCCATACCTCACTGCAGGGGAGGCTGGGAAGTGTAGTCTGTGTGTTTGCTCTGGAGGAAGGAAAACTTAAGGAGCCAGTCTCTGCTGGCTAGTTAATGACTAGCCATCTAGTTAATGACTTCCCTTGTGTGGTACCTGCTCTTCGATTTCGATGATAAGGGGCAGAGAAGGGCCAGAGGTGTGGAGGAAGAGTCTCCTTTGTTCTTTTCTAAGTGGCTGCTCTCACAGTGCTGGGCATCAGAGTGGGAAATGTCTGCAGTCTGAGTTCCTAACATATCTGATAATTGCCATTACTCTGTTCTCACAGGGAGATAAATGCTCGACTTGATGCTGTATCTGAAGTTCTCCATTCAGAATCCAGTGTGTTTGGCCAGATAGAAAATCATCTACGTAAATTGCCTGACATCGAAAGAGGACTCTGTAGCATTTATCACAAAAAAGTAAGTGTGATAGAAATCGAATCTTTTAAAACTGATAATGTTCTTCAGCTTGAGGACACCAGGTGCTAATGGGAAACATCTCAGAGCTTTATTTTTATTTTATTTTGTAAAATCTTGCAGCTAACATGAGAGAATCCTTAGAGATTTTAATTGCACAAACTGAGATTATTCCAATTTTTGCATTGTAAATAGTAAAGTTTGCCCACTTTTGTTAACTATAGCAATACATAGAGGCCCTTCTGTTATAATACAGGATGTTCTCCTGTTTCAACCTCAAAGTATGGACCATCATCAAAATAGGAAATTTACTTAGACCATCTACTTTTAGAAAGAGATGCCTTATTTCTTTTGACCTCAGAACAACTTCTTATTTGACTTAACTGAAGGAGAAATCTGCTAGTAAAATATTTGTGGTGGTATTAATATGCAGACAAGTTTGGATATTGAGTGTAAGTAAAAAGCATTCCTTTGATTTTCATCACTTAAGCTTTACAGTTTAAGTCATAACAGTAACAAGTGAGGTTTGTTAGAGAAATAATTTGCTTTATCTTCAAAATGTGCCTAAAATTTTTAAAAATTATCAATTAGTTATATTTATCGTTGTTAATAAACTTTTTATAGTGTCTTACCTACTGCAGAAGTCACTCACATACATTAGACCCTTTGTTCCTTGTAAAAAAAAACTTCATGAGGTTGAGAAGGTTTAGCACCTTCTTACTGGTGGGAAATTATGTATATTGCTGTCTTTATATAATGCTACAACAGCTTGCATTACCTTGACTAAATGATGATGCTAAGAAGAGGGTTAGTAACTTATTACTAAGTGACAGAATTCATATTTAAATGAGGGTCCTTGATGGGGTTTTAGTGGCTTACATTTTTGGACATTACCATTTTTGATGTAGTAGCAGTTTTGAATACCACTGCATTTTTTCCCCTGGTTGTCCCTACATAAGCAAATTTTATTTTTTGCCCAAATGTAAACCCTTGCCAATTTAATAATTTTATTGTAGAACTTTTTTTATGTGCCCAAACTTTAGTTGTGACCAATTTTTCATGAGTCTTTACTTTTTTTAGGCCTTTTCCCCCACAAAGTTTTACTAGAATAATAACTACTGCTTCCAAGAATACTTGCAGCGCCCAAGAGGACTTATGTAACTGTTCCATATGCTTCGGCTACATTTGAAAAGAAAGAACAAGTTGAAATTGGGAAATACTAACCCCTAGGGAAAAAATGTGTGCATTGGTTAAGGGGTTTGCGGCATCTGTTGTACCATCGCTTGGTGCACTGTGTTGTTGTTTTGCTGCCAATACTAGAGGCTGCCCTGGTAGTTGAAAGTCTTATGGTTGACTCTTTTGAGGTTACAGAATGGATGTCAAACCATTTGTTATTTTGTTTTCGACCTTAACCCAGTGGCTGACAATCAGGGCTTATAACCGTTCATCAAGCAACAGATCTCCAAACACATTGCCTTCACTACTTGAAAGGATTCACTGACAGATGTTAGAGGTTTTTGTTTTTCTCAAAAGAAAATAGGAGCAAAGCTGAAAAAATTATCAATTGCTAATCAGAAGAGCTGAATCAAACTATCCATGGCATCAAAATGGATGCAGTGATTTCTATTATGCCTTCCTGCCTCTCTTTAAACTGTACTTTAATATTTGCATTTCATGAAGTTTGTGTACTTATAAAAGTTTAAAACTCTGGTAAATGTCAGAATCTAGTTCTTTTTTAAATTGAGGTATAATTGATAAACAACGTTATTTTAGTTTCAGGTATCAATATATAACATAAGGATTCAATGTGTGTGTGTGTGTATATATATATATATATGTTGCAGAATGATCACAACAGTAAGTCTGGTTAACATCCTTTACCATTGCATACTTACAAAGTTTTTTTTGTTTTCTCTTGATGAGAACTTTTAAGGTCTACTCTTTTAGCAACTTACAAATACTTTTCGACCATCTTCACTCATTTTGCTCACACAACCACCCCCTGCAACCACTAACGTGTGCTCTGTATCTATGAATTTGGGTTTTCTGTTTTTGTTTTTGTTTTTAGATTCCACGTATGATGGAATATGATCCTTTTAAAGGTAACCAACAGGCAGAGTAGGAATGACTTTTTAGAGTTTCAGACTATACTAAAGGGACTTGTGACTCACTCAGAAGCTGTTCCTTGTTGCTGTTTCAGTGTTTACACAAGAATGTGCCTAAAGATTGATTTGAAAAGCGAAGATTAGAAATGATTTGGTAACAGACCAACTTTAGGAAGTCTGAATGCTTTAAAGCCAATTTTTATAGATTAGTTAGCTGGCTCTTGGAACATACCATCAAACACATGTCTGTTCTTTATCATTAGATTACTCTAAATAAGCTTCTGCTGTATGCGCCAAATGGTGAGTGATATCCTGGGTACAGATTGTGCCAATTATGTGAAATTCAGAAAATGGTAAGGAACACGGTTTGGATGTTGTGGAAGTGGTAGGCCTAGGCCATCTGGCTGTGTGGAAAGTGTCGTGGAATAGGCACAAATAGGT